>NW_027512726.1:0-300000 GCF_048772815.1 Callospermophilus lateralis | reverse complement strand
ACACTTCTTCCTAAACCTACTATCTACCTAATCCTACCGACTATCCGTTTTTGACTGGATGTTCTCTTCGACATTCAATCATCCAAGGTACAAGGTTCTATGCCATTATATATCTATTTTTCTGAGACATCTGTGCACAATGTAAATCAAAGTTAAGTATCCCAATCAAGGGCCCAATGCCCTCTAGGCTTCAAAATTACCTAGATTTCTGTTTTTATTCATATATTTAACCTCTATATTTTTATAAATATCGCAGGTTCCCAATACCATTATTCATCCCGCAGAATGATTCCTAACCCAATTCAAACATTTTATTAACCCTAAGAATACACTGTTCCCTCAATCTAAATTTAATGAAAACAGGGACAGAGTTGGTCTTATAAGACAGGAATGTAGGGGATCTTCCACCTGCTGAGAACTTCAAAGATCCATGTAGAAATGAACCCTGGAGAAGATATAGTCATCTATGAAGGACCTGAGAGAGCAAAAGTCATCTTCCATGTCAAACACCCTGGTCAGGATGAAGGGATGTGTCTGAATCAGCCTCTCTCTTCTTAATGTAGAGGAGAAGGACCAAACCAGGCCTGTGTGGATAGCTATTCCCGGGTTCCTAAGGTTGACATACCATTCTAACTTGTGAACATTTCAGAGGAAGTAGGGGAACCCTCCATCTAATGGGACCCTTGGAAGCAACTATTAGGACAAAATGGTTTACAAGACAGTGAATTCATTCAGTTCCTGAAGGAAGTGACCTCACCTCACTTCCTTCGTGATGGATCTCTCTGAACTTGGGATCCTGGAAGCCAGGCACACAGAGCCAGTCCCAGTCCCAGTCCCAGTGGGCTCACTTGCTTGGATTTACCAAAGACAGAGTCAGTCTTTCTTTGTTCCTACTGATATTATGATGCCAAAAGCAAGGAGAGCTCTGAAGAGGGGCCTTTCCTGAGAAAGCAGGTAGTGGCTCAAAATTCCCTTCTGACAACTTAAAAGAGTTGGCCAAGTAGACCAGATCTGAGACAGGACAGGACATTTCGGGGAAACATTGTATGGCCCACCAGTCAGAGGACACTCCGTAGAGTCACAGACCTACTTGGGGGAAGGAGGTGACTTTGTGGGTGTGGTTGTGGGTTTATGATTTTGTCTCATCTTCTGAGAATAGGTAGGAAAGGCGGTTAGTTTTTTTTTTTTTTTTTGGAGTGTACTGTTTCTAGTAAGTCGTTTGACAAGGCGAGTGTTTCTATGTCTGTGTATTCCACTGTGTCCGTGGTTGTATACATTAGAAACGAGAATGCATCAATGTATTTGTCCTGTCTAGTAGAAAGCTTCCCAGCATTCAACCTGCCCAATTTATGAATGGGTTGCGGCTTTCCTTAAGGATGGGCAACACCTACTATCTTCCTAATTACCAATTTTCTTCCTGAATTCTTTCCAATCTCCAGAATTGGCTCATGTTTTTTTGTCCAAGATATGTACCACCTCCAAGCTCTGTGACATGGCCATGTACTGGATATCTGCAGGGAATGGCGAGCATCTCAGAAAACTCAGATATCAGTGTGACCAGTAAAGTATCAGTGGAGAAACCCTGCTTTGGGCCTTTTGCTTACATAATGTTCTGTTGCCCTTAATTTCAAGAAGTTCTTTGCCTCAGGCCACCCCTTTGTGAAGCCTGAGGAAAACAGTTTTCAAATGGAAATGAATGGGCATCACCTGTGGCCCTTTGCTTTATTGCTTTGGAAAGGGATGTGTGTGATTTAGCCTCTTGGCCCTGTGTGAGGCTGTGGCTTAGATTCTCAGCACCTGATGGATCTAAAGAAAGATCCCATGTGTGCATCCAAAACCAAAATGGCCAAAAGAGCAGTCCTTGTGGATGACGTCTCGCCTTCCTCTGTGAGGTTCCTGACTTCCATCAATAGGGATCCTTTGGGTCAGAGGAGTTCTCCAAAGCCCTGCAGAGGTGCTTGGGTTTTCTCATGACTCCAATTCACATAAAGAATCTTAACCTCTGAGTCAGTTGGCCTCAAAGTAGAGAAGCGGTGTAGTCTTCACAGCATGCCTATTTCATCACGCCTGGTTCACAGAAAGTATGTCCAGGCCACCCTGACTTTAGCAAATGAGTGGCAAGGGAGCTTATTTTGGACACTGTCTTGGACTGCGCTCCTCATGAAAACCTCCAGCCAGAGGTTATGATGAGTGTCTATATGGAAGAAAATGAGGACCATGTCGAAGTGTTTTGGTTTTAATTGTGGTCATTTGTGTGTCAGTTGGAAGAGATAACTGTGTTCACCTGGGCTTGAACTGTTGTGTGATTCCACTTAGAGACTGCTTTCTGGAACTGACCTCAGTGAAGTATTGCCATGAATTGTTTTGAGATTTTAGGAGGCCACGCATGAGATTCGCTCTTGGTATCTGTGATCTAGGCCCAGGGTGGCTTTGCACAGAAAACTGGGAATCTTTGCAAGGATATCACATGATTTTATTCTGAAAGACTTGGCAGCCATCGATGAGAGTCAAAACACACATGGACCTAACATTGTAGACCTCAATGGGCCTTGCTTATGTTACCATTTGGCCTCTGTTTCTGTAGCCTTGCCTATGAGAGTTCTCTAGAGCTTTCATTGAAATGAGCTTCCTCACCATTTAATGATTCCTGAATTAATTGAAACCCAGAGTGTCTCAAATTCATTTTTGAAAAATGGCTAGATAAATACCATGCAAGGTTTGAAATTCCCATGACCAGGTGGCACTGGAGAACCTTTGGATATCTGGTTCCTGATCATGAGTGTACCAGACAATGCCTTGATTGACTGGGTTTCATGAAAATGGAGTAGAACAGAGATGCCTGTAAGTTGGAGCCTGCTGAGTAGTGGGCCTAGAGCTGTGGTGTGAAGGTGTGTGATAAACATCTGTGGTGGGGCCATGTGAATATGTCTTTGACTTCCAAATGGCTTGTGACTGACATGCTGCTGCCAGCAGACCCTTATATGTAAAGGCATCTTATTATATAGAGGGGTTTCAGGGCAATGTTCAGAATCAGGTTGCTCTTGTCAAGGGGGCAAGCTATGTGGGATAGAAGCCTGGTTGGTGCATTCTCCTGTAAACCCTGACCCACCACACCTGACAGAACTCCCTCCAGCACTGTGTCCCTGATGAACTCCTTGTATTTTTTGAAGCAACACCAAACTACGAGTGCAGCAGCCAGAAACACCACGAAAAGTGGAGGATGACCAAATGACTTCACAGTCCACGCGGGCAGACACTTAGACCCAGGTGGCCAAAAATTGCCGACAAAGATAGAATTCATCACTGCTGCCTAATGTTCATTGGAAAACAAGAAACCATGTCCTCCAGGTCACATAGATGCCATTCCAGATTTGATGGTCTCACTACAATGGAAGCTAAATCTCCTGACAACAACATATACTTTAAGTGCCCAAACTCAGAGGCAGTTTGTCAAGAAGTCTTTAGGCCAAAAGAACTTCATGTTTGTGGAGTGTTTACCCTATCCCTTACTTTTGGATACTCCTCTCCCAACTCCAAGGTTGTGAACTCCTGAGCATTTTCCATTTCGGATATGTATTCACAAAATTTCTAACTCTTCTCCTCTAATTGTGTCTTACTTGTGGTGAAGGAAATGTCAAGGCATTGTTCTGGATCAGAGTGGGGAGATTTTTGTGTAGCACATATTTGAATACACATGAGATTAATTTTCCTATTTTCCATTCGAAATTCTGAATCCCTGACACTTACCCATACCCTACTAGACTCTCACTACTAATCCTAATATGATGGAGAAAAATAACCCAAACAAAATAGAAATACAACCAGTTCAGAGGAGGCCTGTTGTATAGTTGGACTTGCCTTTTGCATGATAAAGGGTAGGTGTTACAAATCTAGTCAATTTTTAAATGAAAAAGTTCTCCATGTGATTTAAAGTTAACAAATATGTGAATTCTTGTTTCCCTTTCTCTGAAGCCTATTCAGAACATGTATTTTTAATGCACATATTGAATCCTACCTGGTATCACACTTATATTTTTGTGAGGTGGATGACATGGCAGATACAAATTGTGAGAAGAGATCACTCCTCCTAAACACTGTTGGAACTGAAAATTCAACCTATGGGTGAGCTTCCTAGTTGAACAACATTTTACTTAAATCCATGTTTAGTAAAATAAATATTTTTGCTTCAATGGATGATATATATTTCATGATGAATTTCTATTGGCATATATATTGCCAGTTTTTAATGTCTCTGTGTGTGTTTTTTGTATATATATATATATTCTCCAGGTTCTTCAAAACATGAAATATATGTGTCTTTTATACACTCCATAAACTTATTCATGTTCATGTACTTGGATTTATAATCAACTTTTCAGAAGATTATTCCAGAAATATTCATCCACCTGAAATTCATATTTGTTACCTAGTACTGAAAGCTAACTTCAGTGAACGGTGCACACAAATCCTAATATTTTTATAGTAACTGACCCAGTTTAATATCAAAGCAAGTTGATTCCTATGGGACATGTTATGTATTTTGACGTTTATTCCTATTCAACACTGGTAAATTACTATTTCTTCTTTTTTTGCACATCATAGGATATATATTTAATCCAAAAGTTATCAAATTTACAGGTATTTGTTTCACTTTCAATCACTTCCTGCTTCAGAACACACGTATTCCTGCAGGTTACTTGACTGGTCTTATCATGAAACTTCTTTCCAAACACATTATTTTTGATTTTCATAATGATTTTTGAAGCAAAATATACACAATTTTCATGATTATCCATAACCCTAATATTTCCATTAGATGTATAAATGGTTGTAATGAATGTATGTGTATCAATATAAGATTTCATGTATATTTTCAGATATCAATTCATTCCATTATTTAAAGTTGGAACCAGTTATATTTTTAATTCTCACTATGGTCTCTTCATGCATTATCTCAATATTCATAAACACATGGTACACCCATTTGTACCCCCAATACTAATTTATGCATCTTCAAAATATTGCTCCCAGAAACAGTGGAAGAAATACTCCACCTGATCTACATATACATTTTATCACTGTAATAATCTGGACACAAAATGCAAAGTTCACCTTTATGATTGTACCAAAGCCTAAATGGAAATTGACCATGGATTACTAAAACATCTATGTCTAAATTGCCTAATGCTCTCAAATGTCAATCTATTTGTGACTCCATATTTATTTTTCCCTAAGATTATACAGTCAAGTTCAACCCTGTTGAAAATGTCTAATATTATCACTCACTTTGTACTATACCTGATTTCCTAATATCTCTATTGATATCTGCTTTGCTACATATTTTCCCCAGTTCATCATTGTGAGTGACCCTAAACATGTGCTGATATTGACATTCACTCTTTAACCGAAACCCTATTGTTAAAGAACTTTTGGTCCAAAGTCTATACTCGCCCTCATTTCAACACCTACCGACTATCTTCCTGATCCTACAGACTATCCCTGTTTGATTGGATGTTCTCTTCTACATTCAATCATCCAAGGTACAAGGTCCTATTTCATTGTATATCGATTTATCTGAGACATCTGTGCATAGCATAATTCAATGCTAAGTATCCCAATCAAAGGCCCAATGCCCTTCTGGGCTTCAAATCTTACCTAGATTTCTGTTTTCATACTTATATTTCACCTATATATTCTTAAAAATGTCACAGGTTCCCAATACCATTATTAATTGAGCGGAATGATTCCTAACCCAAATCAAACATGTTATTAACCTTAACCATACACTGATCCCTCAATCTAACTTTTCAGAAGAGCAGGGACAGAGTTGGTCTCAAAATACAGGCATGTAGGGGATTCTCCACCTGCTGAGAACCTAAAAGGCCCATGCAGAAATGATCCATGGAGAAGATGTAGGCAGCTATGAAGGACCTGAGAGAGCAAAAGACATCTTCCATGGTGAATAACCTGGTCAGGATAAAGGGTTGTGTCTGAATGAGCCTCTCTTTTTTTTCATATAGATAAGATGGACCAAAACAGGCCTATGTGGAGAGCTGTCCCTAGGTGCCTATGGTTGATATACCATTATAACCTGTGAAAGTATCACAGGAAGTAGGGGCAGCCTCCATATCATGGGACCTTTGGAAGCAACTGTGAAGGCAAAGAGGTTGCCAAGATAGTGACCTCATTCAGTTCCTGAAGGAAGTGACCTCATCACACTTCTTTGGTGATGGAACTGTCTGAACTTGGTATCCAGGAAGCCAGGCACTCAGAGCCAGTCACAGTCCCAGTCCCAGGGGTCTCAATTTTTTTGATTTACCAAGGAGAGAGTCAGAGTTTCTTGGTAACTACTGATGTGTGGATGGCCAAATGCCAGGAAAGCTCTGAAGAGGGGCCTTTTCTGAGAAAGCAGGTAGTGGCTCACCACTGGCTCCTGACAACTTCACAGAGTTGGACAAAGAGACCAGATCTGAGAAAGGACAGGCCATTTCAGTGGAACATAGTATGACCCACCAGTCATAGGACACTCTGGATAGTCACAGTACTACTTGGGGGAAGGAGGTGCCTTTGTATGTGTGTGTGTGTTTGTGGTTTTGTCTAATGTTCTGAGAATAGGTAGTAGCGGCGGTTTGTTTGGTTTCGAGTGAACTGTTTCTAGTAAGTCATTTGACAAGGCGAGTGTTTCTATGTCTCTGAATCCCACTGTGTCCATGGTTGTAGACAGTTGAAAAGAGAATGGATCAATGGATTTGTGTTGTCTAGTAGAACGCATCCCAGCATGTATCCTGCCAAATTTATTAATGGTCTGAGGCTTTCCTTATCGATGGGCAACACCTGCTATCTTTCTAAGTTCCTGTTTTCTTCCTGAATTCTGGCCAATATCCAGAATAGGCTCATGGTTTTCTCTCCAAGATATGTACCACCTAAAAGCTCTGTGACATGGCCATGTACTGGATAGCTGAAGGGAATGGAGAGCATCTCAGAATACTCAGATATCAGAGTGACCATTTAAGTCTTATTGGAGAAACCCTGCTTTGGGCCTTTTGCTTACCTATTGTTCTGTTGACCTGAATGTCAGCAAGGTCTTTGCCTCAGGCCATCTCTTTTTGAAACCTGAAGAAAACAGTTTTCAAATGGAAATGAATGGACATCCCCTGTGGCTCTTTTCTTAATTTCTTTGGAAGGAGATGTGTCTGATTCAGCCTTTTGGCCCTTTGTGAGTCTGTGGCTTAGATTATCAGCACCTGATGGATCTAAAGAATGATCCCATGTGTGCATTCAAACCAAACTGGCCAAAAGAGCAGTCATTATGGATAAAGTCTCTCACCTTCCTTTGTAAGGTTCCTGACCTCCATCAAGTGAGAATAGGGATCCTTTGGGTCAATTGAGTTCTTAAAAGCCCTGCAGAGGCTAGCCCATAGGTGCTTGGGTTTTCTGATTACTCCAATTCACATAAAGAATCTAAACCCCACAGTCAGTAGGCCTCAAATTGGTGAACCGAAGTAGTATTAATGGCAGGCCTATTTGATCACTCCTGGTTCACAGGAAGGTTGTACAGGCCACCCTGACTTTAGGCAAACCAGAGGCAAGGGAGCTTATTTTGGACACTGTCTTGGGCTGCGCCCCTCATGGAAACCTTTAGCCAGAGGATATGATGAGTGTCTATATGGAAGAATATGAGGGCCATGTGGGAGTGTTTTGGTTTTAATTGTGGTCATTTGTGTGACAGTTGGAAGAGATTACTTGTAAGATTCCAGCAGACGTCGGAGGAAGAGACTACCAAGAGACTGGCTCATGCAACAGCAATGGGGATTTATTGAGGATCCAATTCAGTTCGCTGGGGCTCTGTGCTCACTCAACAAGCAACAGCAGCCCAGATCCCCGAGAAGAGGTTAAGCAGTGCTTCAGTACACTTTTTGGGTAGGCAGAGGCTTTATATATATCAGAGGAAATCATCTTGATCAGCCGGAAAATCGAACAACAACTCTCCAACTTGATTAGCACATTCATTGGTGGAATCAGGTCGGGCGGGGGTGATAGGTCAATACTAAGGAGGGGGGTACATTCAAACTGATTGGTTTGGGCCCTGATATGCTTAGGTGCCAAGCTGCACAGGGTCCTAGATTATTAAACGACTGGATGGTCAGGGGGAATATTTAATGGGCAGTGAAAGGATTGTCCTAACAGCTACAGGAATTTCAGGTTTTAGGTTTAGCATGGGAACTTAACAATACCTGGTCCTTTACATTTTAACTCAGGCTTTGCAGCTTAGAAACTTTACAACACCCGCTATTTTACACTTTAACTTCAATTTCTTTTACCCTAACAGACTGGGTCCACCTGGGTGTGAACTCTGGTGTGATTCCCCTTAGACACTGAGTTCTGGAACTGAACTCAGAGAAGAGGTGTCATGAATTGTGTTGGGATTATAAGAGGCCACACATGAGAGTTGCCCTTGGAAACTGAGATCTAGGCCCAGGTTGGCTTTCCACAGAGCATTGGAAATTTCAGCCAGGATATCACATGATTTTATTCTGAATGACTTGGCAGCCATAGTTGAGAGTCAAAACACACATGAAACTCACACTGTAGACCTCAATGGGCCTGGTTTCATGTGACCTTTTGGCCACTCTTTGAGAAGCCTTGTCTGTGAGAGTTCTATAGAGATTTCATTGAAATCAGCTTTCTCAAAATTTAAAGGTTCCTGAATGAATTGAAACCCACAGTGCCTCCAACTTCATCCTTGAAAAATGGCTAGATAAATACCATGAAATTTTTGAAATTCCCAGGACCAGGTACCACTGGAGAAAGTTTGGATGTCCGGTTTCTGATCATGAGTATAACAGACAGTGCCTTGATTCACTGGGTTTCATGCAAATGGTGTAGAACAGAGATGCCAGTAAGTTGGAGCCTTCTGAGTAGTGGGCCTAGAGCAGTGGAGGGCAGGTGTGTGATAAAACATCTGTGGTGGGGCCATGGGGATCTTCCATTGTCTTCCAAATGGCTTGTGACTGACATGGTGCAGCCAGCAGACCCTTATATGTAAAGGCATCTTGTTATTTGGAGAGGTTTCAGGGCAATGTTCAGAATCAGGATGCTATGGTCAAGGGAAAAGCTATGTGGGATAGAAGCATGGTTGGTGCATTCTCTTGCAGACCCTTACCCACCACAGGTGACAGAACTCCCTCCAGCACTGTACCAGGTGAACTACTTGTATTTCGTGAAGCAAATAACAAACTCCCAGTGCAGCAGTAAGAAATACCACGAAAAGTGGAGGATGACCAAATGGCTTCACAGTCCACACAGAATGAAACTTAGCCCCCAGTGGACACTGTTAACCTACATAGAGAGAAATCAGCACTGCTGCCTCATGTTCAGTGGAAAATAAGAAACTATGTCCTCCAGGTCACATACATGCACACCCAGCTTTGATGGTCTCACTACAAAGGAAGCTCCTGACAAATACTTATATTTCAAGTGCGCAACCTCAGAGGCAGTTTCTCAAGAAGTCTTTAGGCCAGCAGAGCTCCATGTTTGTTGAGTGTTTACCCTGTCCCTTACTTTTGGAAACTCCTCTACCACCTCCAAGGTTGTGAACTCCTGAGCGTATTCCATTCCAGATATGTATTCACAGAATTTTTAACTCTTCTCCTCTAATTGTGTCTTACTTCAGGCGAGGGTAATGTCAAGGCATTTTTCTGTATGAGAGTGCAAAAATTTGTGTGCAGCATTTATTTGAAATACTGAATCCCTGACATTAACCCATATCCTAATAGACTCTGACTACTAATCCTAATATGATGGAGAAAAATAACTCAAACAAAATAGAAATACAAGCATTTCATAGGAGGCATGGTGTATAGTTGGACTTGCCTTTTGCATTATATAGGGTAGGAGTAATAAATCTAGTCAATTTTTAATTGAAATAGTTTTCCATGTGTTTTTAAAGTTAACAAATATGTAAATTACTGTCTCCCATTCTCTCTAGCTTATTCAGAACATGTGTTTTTATATGCACATATAGAATCCTACCTGGTTATCACACATACAGTCTCATGAGGAGGCTGATTGGCAGATACAAATTGTGAGAAATGACCACTCCTCGTAAACGCTGTTGGAACTGAAAATACAACCCATGGGTGAGCTTCCTATTTGAACAACCTTATACAAAAATCCATGTTCAGTGAAATTAATATTTTTGGATCTGATGATGATATATATTTCACGATAAATTTCGATTGGCATATATATTGCAATTTTTAATGTCTCTCTCTCTGTGTGTGTGTATATATATATATATGTATATATACATATATATATATATATGCACTCTGTCTAGATTTTTCAAAATATGAAACATGTGTCTTATTGTAGACTCCCTAAATTCATTTATATTCATGTATGTGGATTAATAATCAACTTTTCACAAGATTATTCTCAGAAATACTCATCCACCTAAAATACATACGTGTTTCCTAGTACTGAAAACTAACTTCGTTGAATGGTGCATACATATCCTAACATTTCTACAGTAACTGACCCTGTTTAACATTAATTCAAGTAGATTTCTATGGGACATGATGTGTATTTTGATGTTCATTTTTATTCAACACTGGTACATTGCTATTTCTTCAGTTTATGCACATCATAGGATACATATTTCATCCACAAGTTAGCAAATTGATAGGCATTTGTTTCACTTTCAGTCACTTCCTGCTTCAGAACACATGTATTTCTCCATGTTTCTTGACTGATATTTTCATGAGACTTCTTTCCAAACACATTATTTTTGATTTCCGTAATCACTTTTGAAGCAAAACCCACACACCTTTCATGATAACCCATAACCCTAATATTACCATTAGATGTATAACTCGTTGGAATGAATGACTGTATATCAATATTAGATTTCTTATATATTTTCAGATATCAATTCAATCCATTATTTAAAGTGGAACCAGTTATATTATTTATTCACATGATGGTCAATTGATGCATTATCAATATATTCTATGACACAGGGTATACCCTTTTTACCCCCAATACTAATTTATATTTCTTCAAAATAGTGCTCCCAGAAATGGTGGAAGAAATACCCATGTCACCTGATCTACATATACATTTTATCACAGTAATATTCTGGACACATAAAACAAAGGTCACTCCTATGATTGTACCAAAGCCTAAATGGAAAATGAGCATGGATTACTAAATGCACCCATGTCCAGGTTGCCTAATGCTCTCAAATGTCAATCCTATTGGTGACTACATATTTGTTTCTTTCTAACATTATATATCCAAACTCAACCCTGTTGAAAATGTCTAGTCCTATGACTCAGTTTATACTTTGCCTGATTTCCTAATGTCTCTATTAATATCTGCTTTCCTCCATATTTTCCCCAGTTCATCATCGTGACTGACTCTTCACATGTGCTAACATTTACATTCACTCTCAACTGAAACCATATTGCTAAAGAACTTTTGGTCCAGATCCTATACTCACTCTTCTTCCTAAAACTACTATCTCCTGTTCCTACCGAGTATTCCTTTTTGACTTGATGTTCTCTTCTACATTCAATCATTCAAGGTACATGGTCCTATGCCATTGTATATCGATTTATCTGAGACATCTATTCAGAACGTAATTCAACGCTAAGTATCCCAATCAAGTTCCCATGCCCTTCTCGGCTTCAAATCTTAACTAGATTTCTGTTTTCATACTTATATTTCACCTATATATTCTTGTAAATATCACGGGTTCCCGATACTGTTATTCAACTCTCAGAATGATTCCTCACCCAAATCGAACCTGTTATTCACCCTAATCATACACTCTTCCCTCAATCTAACTTTACAGAAGAGCAGGGAAGGAGTTGGTATTTCAATACAGGAATGTAGGCGATCTTCCACCTATTGAGAACCTCAAATGTCCTACATAAATGACACCTGGATAAGTTGTAGGCAGCTATGAAAGACCTGAGAGAGCAAAAGTCATCTTCCATGGAAAACAACCTGGTCAGGATGTAGGGATATGTATGAATCAGCCTCTCACTTATTAATGTAGAGAAGATGGACCAAACCAGGCCTGTGTGGAGAGCTGTTCCTGTGTGCCTATGGTTGATATACCATTCTAACTTGTGAAAGTGTCACAGGAAGCAGGGGCAGCCTCCATCTCATGGGACCCTTGGAGTCAACTCTTAGGACAAAGTGGTTGCCAAGGCAGTGAACTCATTCAATTCCTGAAGGAAGTGACTTACGTCACTTCCGTGGTGATCAAACTCTCTGAACTTAGATCCAGTAAGCCAGGCACCCAGAGCCAGTCCAAGTCCCAGTCTTAGTGGTCTCACTTGTTTTGATTTTCCAAGGATAGAGTCAATCTTTCTTGATACCTACCGATGTGGGAATGGCCAAATAACAGGAAAGCTCTCAAGAGGGGCCTTTTCTGAGCAAGCAGGTAGAGGCTCACCCCTGGCTTCTGACAAGTTCACAGAGTTGACCAAGGAGACCTAATCTCATACAGGACAGGCCATCTCAGGGGAACATATTGTGGCCCACCAGTCAGAGGACACTCCGGATAGTCACAGACCCATTTGAGGGAAGGAGGTGCCTTTGTTATGTGGGTGTGGTTTTTTGGTTTGTCTCATATTCTGAGAATATGTAGGAAAGGTGGTTTGTTTGGTTTGTAGTGAACTGTTTTTAATAAGTCATTTGACAAGGTGACTGTTTCTATGTCTGTGTATCGCACTGTGTCCGTGGTTGTAGACATTAGAAAAGAGAATGATTCAATGGATGTGTCCTGTCTGGTAGAAAGCTTCCCAGCATTCATCCTGCCCGATTTATGTATGGACTTTGGCTTGCCTTATCGATGGGCAACACCTGCTAATTTCCTAAGTTGCTGTTTTCTTCCTGAATTCTGGCCACTCTCCAGAAGAGGCTCATGGTTTTGTGTCCAAGATATGAATCACTTCCAAGGTCTGTGACATGGCTATGTTCTGGATAGCTGAAGTGAATGGCGAGAATCTCAGAAAACTCAGATCACTGTGACCAGAAAAGTCTCAGTGGATAAACCCTGCTTTGGGACTTTTGCTTACATATTGTTCTGTTACCCTGAATGTCAGGTAGTTCTTTGCCTCAGGCCACCCCTTTGTGAAACCTGAAGAAAACAGTTTTCAAATGGAAATGAATGGAAATGATCTGTGGCTCTTTGCTTAATTGCTTTGGAAAGGGATGTGTCTGAATCAGCCTCTTAGCTCTGTGTGAGGCTGTTGATTAAATTCTCAGCCCCTTATGGATCTAAAGAAAGATCCCATGTGTGCATCCAAAACCAAAATGGCCGAAAGTACAGTCATTGCAGATGAAGTCTTTCGCCTTCCTCTGTAAGGTTCCTGACCTCTATAAAGTGAGAATAGGGAAGATAGACCAAGCCAATTGATGTCTCCTTTTGGAAAAATTGTACCACCAATGAGAGCATCAGCAAAATTACCCCAACACTACCACAAGTCGCTGCACCAACAGATAGTTCACAATGCATACATGTTAGTTCACAATGCATACAAGTGATATATATTCCAGGCAAGTTCTGCAAGCAGTTCAGTGATGGCTATTGCAGAAGCTGTAGATTGGTTTTATCTTTGTCTTCACCAGCACTGGGTTGAAGATTGGAATTCTGGCAATAATGGCTAAAGAAAAAATTACTTACCATTCCAGAAGGCACTAAAAAACCCAATTATCTTAACAATTTACATTATCTTGAAGAGAATTATTAAATATAATGAAAAGGAAAGGTGAAAGTCAACAAACAGTTCTGCTAAACTCCTTTTTTTGTTCACATATTAAAACAATCCTCAACAGTTGTTTACCCAATTTAAATTAAACTATTTAAATCACGTGAATAAAAAAAAAATTGGATCCATTTTTTCATGAGCGCACATCATATATGATATATGGATATATGTACATTCAAACATAAAACACAAAACACAAGTGTGCACAAATAATATAATATATACAACACATAACATAATAGTAAAGGCCTTATAACTTTTTACAGGTGAAATCACCATTGGAATGTCTAAAAACTCTATAGTCAAAAAATAGAACTGATCAGCAAAACATTAACCTAGGTCTGTATGAGCTCAAAAAAAAAAAATAGAAAATAGAACTTCATGATGTGGGAAAGGGCAATAATAAAATAGATATTGAAAAAAGCATCCTGGTTCTGTCGCAGATGTAAGGATAGCCAAACTGGAGTTTTGGATATCAGCTGTTATGAATTTGAGCCAAATCATCTTCTTTTTGGTCTATAGAAATCACTTTAGTTAATTTCTCTGGAATCCATATTGCCTGCTGTTCTTCCTGTGGAAACACACAAACAGACCCCTGACTAAAGACAATCACTGGGTCAGGACTTTAGTTAATCTCTCCAAAATCCAAATCAGCTGCTGTTCTTCCTGTGGAAACACACAAACAGACGCCCGACTCCAGACAATTACTGGGTCAACACTTTTCCATTGTCCTATTAGAATATCCTTCCAAAGGACCTTGGGCTTATGCACATTTTTTGGAAACATATGCCTTTCCACAGCACTAAGTCCTGATGAATCCAAGTTTAAAAAGTTTAGAGTAAAAAGCGTTAATTTAAGTTTATCTTTGGGGAATATATACCCCTTCTCAATTCCGTCTTTGTGCTTTAATAAGTGCATTTTTATTGTTTGATCTGCTCTTTCAACTATGCCTTGTCCCTGTGGATTGTATGGGATTCCTGTTATATGAGTAATGCCAAATGATGAGCAAAATTGTTTAAAAGAGTTAGAAGTGTAACCGGGGGCATTATATGTTTTTAACTGTTTTGGAATGCCCACAGTGGCAAAATTTTGTAAGCAATGAGCTATAACATCTTTAGTTTTTTTCTCCAGCATGAAGGGAGCCCATTAAAAATCCAGAACAAATATCAACTGTAACATGCAAATATTTTAATTTTCCAAATTCTGGCAAGTGTGTGACGTCCATCTGCCAAATATGGTTAGGTATCAATCCTCTAGAATTGACTCCAAGATTAACTTGTGGTAAAAAGGTCACACAATTTTGACATTGTTTTATAATTTGTCTAGATGTTCCTTAGTTTTTTTGAAATGCTTTTGTAAAGTATAAGCATTGACATGGAACTTTTTAAGAAAATTTATTGCTTCTTCTAGTGTAAAGAAAATATGTATGTATGTCAATTGTAGTTTTATCTGCTAAATCATTGCCCAAACTAAGGGCTTTAGGCAATCCTGTATGTGCCCTGATATGTCCTATAAAGAATGGATCTTTTCTGTCCCAGATTAGACTTTGTATAGTGGAAAGCAAAGAGAAAACAGTAGAGAAAGGGGAAATCCTACCAGCATCTTCAAGGGATACTATAGCATTAACTATATACTGACTATCGGAAAATAAATTAAATACAGAATCTTTAAAAATCACAAAAGCTTGTAATACTGTACTAAGCTCTACCTTGTGAGCTGATTGTTTTGGTACTAAAAATATAAAAGTTGGATCAGGTGTAACTATTGCTGTTGTACCATTATTTAACCCATCGGTGAATATATTTGGAGCATTCATGATAGGTGTTTTCTTGTCATTTTTGGAAAAATTACAGGATGCGATGACCAAAAAGACAATAAAAGATAAGATGGTAAGTGGTTATCAAAATGAAACATTAGATTTACACACGATTATTGCCCAAGTATTTAACTAATTAGCTAATTCATCAATTTGATTCATAGTATATGGAGTAATAATTTTATTGGGTGAAATTCCACACACACTCTTTTTGCTGCTTTTATTCCTATGAGTATTAATTCTCCCTCAGCCTCAGGATAGCAAGTAATAATAGTGTTAGAAGAATAAGATAAATGTATCCATAATAATGGACCTTCTTCCCAAAATATTCCTGTAGAAATATTTTTTTTGTTGTTAGTACAATAAATAATAAATGCAAAATTATATCAACTCTATCCAAAAGCATATTTCCCATATATGTTTCAATGATTTTTATTGCTTTTCTTGCTTCAGGCGTTAACATTCTGAGTGAATTTGGATCTCATGGTCCTTTTAGGATATCAAATAAAGGTCCCAACTCTCCTGTTGGTATACCTAGATGAGGCCTTATCCAATTTAAGTCTCCTAATAACTCTTGAAAGTCATTAATTGATTTGAGTTGATCTACTCGTATTTGAATTTTTGGTTGACTGACCATGGTTGAGGATAATAGAGCTACTAAATAATTAATTGGAAAATTTAATTGTATTTTACCTATTGCTATCTCTAGGTTATAATTTTTTAATACGTTTGTAAGTGTGGCATACCATTCTAGCAATGGGTTTTTAACTTTGTGTGCTAATAATACATCATCCATATAGTGAAAAATTTGTATTTCAGGAATTTGATTTCTAACTGGCTGGATTACTTTGTTAACATAAATTTGACGCATAGTTGGGCTGTTAGCCATCCCTTGAGGGAGTACTTTCCACTCATATCTCTTGTCAGGACCTTCATGATTCAGTGCAGGTATAGTAAATGCAAAACTTGGAATATCCTCAGGATGAATTGGAATTGAAAATAAAACGATCTTTAATATCTACAACGAAAACATACCAAGTTTTTGGCAAAGCACACAATTGAGGAATCTCTGATTGAGCAGGTCCCATAAAAACCATCCCATTATTAATGGCTCTTAAATCTTGCAATAATCTCCATTTACCAGATTTCTTTTTAAGGACAAAAATGAGAGTATTATGGGGAGACACAGAAGGTTGTATATGTCCTTCCGCTAATTGTTGTTTGACCAGGTCATGGGCTACTTGTATCTTTTCTTTAGTCAGGGGCCACTGAGGAACCCATACTGGTCTTTCTGATTTCCAAGTAATATTTATTGTCTCAGTGGCCCTTTCTGAAAATCCAACCCATATCTATCTGTTCCTTGATCTTTTTGTATTGGTGTTGCTATACCTTGTTCTTGCTTTTCTAATCTTTTTCCTTTCCTAAAATCTTGTCTAGCCATAATAGTGGGTGAATTTTGATTGATGTTATTTGTTAATGTCAAACCTAATTGATCTAGGACATCTCATCCTTATAAATTTACGGGAAGATGTTCCAATACATATGGCTGTATAGTTCCTTCACATCCTTCAGGATCCTTCCAATCTAATACTGTTGCACTTTTATGGGGATTAGTCGCCACTCCTAGGCCTCGAAGCGTTTGAGTGGCTTGTTGTAATGGCCAATGTTTTGGCCATTCTTGACGACAGATGATGCTAAGGTCTGCACCTGTATCCAGTAGCCCATTGAATTCATGTCCTTGAATATTTAGTTTTAGCATGGGGCGAGAATATAAATTTAAAGAAAGCATAGCCCAATCTACACCTGTGGAGCCTAATCCTTTGGAACCCCTTTCTACAGCATAACTGTAAAATTTATCATGTGGGCTGGGTATTATTATTAATTGTGCTATTCTATCTCCTGGAGAAATTACTGATATACCCTTTGGAAAACTGGCTATAATTTTTATTTCACCTTCATAATCGGGATCAATTACCCCAGGACTCATCATAAGTCCTTTTAGAGTAGAAGAGCTGCATCCCAATAATAAGCCTACTGTTCTTTTGGGAAGAGGTCGTTTCACCCCTGTGGGAATGATTTGAACTCCCATCTCTGGAGTTAGTATTGATCTGGCGGAGGCACAGATGTCCAACCCTGCGCTCCCTCTGGTTTGTCTGATGAGGGATCTGATGAACAATGTGTCGTGGGCACTACACTGATGGGGTTGCTGGTTTCCTCCAGTGCTCCATATATTTGCGGTTTCGGGCCCCAGAGCATTGGGCCCCCCTGTCCATTTTTTGGCAATGGAGCCGGATGCCTTTCTTCATGATATCGTGGATAAACACCTGGTGCTTGTTTGTTTTTTGATAATGAAGTACCCTCTATGGTGGTTTGAGAATGGTATTCATTAGCCCAATGTCTCCCTCTACGTCATTGTGGCCAAATACCCGGTATTCTAGTCCTTTGATACCTAGTTTTGTTAAACCCTCCTCCTATGGGGCAATTCCTTTTAAAAAGTCCTGTTTGTTCACAATTGTAGCATGTTCTTGGCCTGTCTTCTAAAGCCTGTTTTACTAAAGCTGCCACAATTTGCCCTTTTTCATTAATGTCTCTGGCATCTAAAGCCTGTTTTATTGCAGCTGCCACGACTTGCTCTTGTTCATTAATGTCTCTACCAAATTTAATAAATGTGTTTAAATCTTCATGTTTCCATGGTCTAATGATACCTCTGCAGCAATGATTCGCTTGGTCATAAGCCAGTTGTTTTAATAATGGCATTGCTTGTTCTGTATTTCCAAAAACTCTGTAGCTGTTTCAATAAGCCTATCTACAAATCCAGCGTAAGATTCATTAGCTCCTTGTATTACCTTAGATAATTGACCTTGTAAACCTCCATGTCCTTGTAAAGTCTTCCATGCCCTAACTGCCTCTACAGCAATTTGTGCGTATATGCCAGGATCATATGGAATTTGTTGTTGCTGATCCTCATAAGGTCTCTTTTCTAACAACAAATCTAGATTTCTCTGAGGATAACCAGCTGCTGCATTTCGCCTAGACATCTCTTTGCAAAATTCCTCATTGGCAACCTTCCATAATAGGTATTGACCTCCATTTAGCACAGCTTTACACATATTAGCCCAATCTGCTGGCGTCATGTTCAAGGTGTTAATAGATTCGACCAAGCTTACAATGAAGTGTGCTTGAGGACCATATGTTGTTACAGCCTCTTTTAGCTGCTTCACTATTTTGAAATTTAAAGCATGGTGAATTTGCTGCCCTCCTACCTCAAATACAGGGCATGTTAATACTTGAGATCCTGTCTCAGGATCCGAACTATCAACTGTTGGGGTTGGGGGCCTCCCAGCACATGGAGGTGGCCTTGTTAGTTGGACATTTACATCCTCTGGTGACAGAAAGGTGTTAGTAGCAGTCTCCTTTTTTAACTTTGCCCCTGATTGCTTTTTATGCTCTAAACTTGGTTCCTCTATCTTTGTCTGAACTGAAGGCTTTGGACTAAGCAAACCAGATATGAACGTCCACAATGGCAATGTGCCAACTGGCATAGTCCCTCGGCTGCTCTTTTCTAATCCTTTTAAATCTTCACCATGATGGTTCCATTGTGATATATTTAATGACTCCTCCTTCAAAAGCCATGGGCTACATTTTTGTATTGTATCAACAAATGCCCTGACTGTCCTTGATATTTCTGAGATGCCTCCTTTCTCTAACAATTTATTTAACACTCTTTCAGTTTGTTTTTTTACTAATTTCTGATCCCGTATTTCTATTATAATACAACCCAACAAGATGACGCCAAACAAAACTGAGACAGAATGAATTAAAAAGGGAACAACAAAAAGTCATTATAGCCTTTCTATCCTCCTGACATGTGCATCCGTCCTTTATACCTATCTGTTCCTCAGACGTAAATAGTTTTTTCTCAGATGTGAGTGGTTTTTCTTCCATCCCACTCATCTCCAGGAACAGGCAACTTAAAACAAAAGTGAAGCAAAACAAAGGAGTCATCTTAAAATGGCTACCCATCCTTTCACCTTGCCCACAGGGGCAAGCAGTTTACCTTATCACTTACCCTCAGTCGTTCCCCATGTGAGCCACAAAATGCTGCAGTCTGGCTGGGCATGATTCAGGAGCCACTTGTCAAAAAAAAAAAAAAAAAAAAAAAAAACTAACTTTATTTTTAGAACCACACACGGCAAACAAAACAACTCCTCAGGAAAAACCCTCAGAGCCCAACTGCCACTACTGGCTTCCTTGTAAAGTCTCTCTCACACACACAAGCCTCTCCACCTGCCACTATCCTACTGCTCTTGAGGCCGATTGGCTGGGTGGAGCCAAAAAAGTTCCCCAAGGAGCAGCTCCATGGTCTGAAAGGGCAGGGAAACAGCCCAATGAGCATCACCACAGAGGAGCCAATCAGCTAGATGATGCTGAGGTCGCTGTGAGCCAATAATCAGCCGGCAGCTGGAAATTTGCTGGCAGCTGGAAGTTTGCTGGGGCCCCTTCAGCTGTGGCTCTCAACAAATTCCTGTCTCATTTCTCTGTAGCCTATTCAGCACATGTATTTTTATATGCACATATAGTATCACATGTACATTTTTGTGAGGTGGCTGACTTGGCAGATACAAATTATGAGAAGAGATCACTCCTCCTAAACATTGTTGGAACTGAAAATTCAAAATATGGGTGAGCTTCCTAGTAGAATAACATTATACATAAATCCATTTTCAGTGAAATAAATATTTTTGCATCTGTGGATGACATATATATTTCATGATGAATTTTGATTGGAATACACACTCTACAAATTTTTCAAAATATGAAATATATGAGTCTTATTATACACTCCTTAAAATCATTCATATTCATGTATGTGGATTTATGATCAACTTTTCACAAGATAATTCTCAGAAATATTCATCAACCTGAAATACATATTTGTTACCTAGTACTGAAAGATAACTTCAGTGGATGGTGCATACAAATCCTAATATTTCTACAGTAATACCCAGTTTAATATCAATGCAAGTAGTTTCCTATGGGACATGATGTGTATTTTCCGGTTCACTTTTATTCAACAGTGGTACATTACTATTTTCTCAGTTTATGCACATCATAGGATATATATTTCATCCACAAGTTCACAAATTTATAGGCATTTGTTTCAATTTCAATCACTTCCTGCTTCAGAACACATATATTCCTCCAGATTTTTTGACTGGTCTTTTCATGAGACTTCTTTTCAAACACATTATTTTCGATTTCCATAATCACTTTTGAAGCAAAACTCACACATTCTTCTTGATAAACCATAACCCTAATATTACCGTTAGATTTATGACTGGTTATAATGAATGTATGTATATCAATTTAAGATTTCCTTTACATTTTCAGATATTAATTAAATCAATTATTTAAAGTTGGAACCAGTTACATTATTTGTTCACAGTATGGTCTATTCATGCATTATTTCTATATTCATAGACACATGGTACACCTCTTTGTTCCCCCAATACGAATTTATACGTCTTCAAAATATTGCTCCCACTAATGGTGGAAGAAATACTCATGTCACCTAATCTACATATACATTTTATCACAGTAACATTCTGGACACAGAAAACAAAGGTCACTCTTATGATTGTACCAAAGCCTAAAAGGAAAGTGAGCATGCATTACTAAAAACATCCATGTCCAGGTTGCCTAATGCTCTCAAATGTAAATCCTATTGTTGACTATATATTTGTTTCTTCCTAAGATTATATATTCAATCTCAAGCCTGTTGAAAATATCTCATCCTATCCCTCACTTTAAACTTTGCCTGATTTCTTAAAGTCTCTATTGACATCTGCTTTCCTACATATTTTCCCCAGTTCTCATTGTGACTGACTCTTCACATGTGCTGATATTTACATTCACTCTCTACTTGAAAACCTATTGCTAGAGAACTTTTTGTCCAAATCCTATACTCACTCTTGTTTCTAAACCTAGCAACTATCTTCCTAATCCTACGGACTTTCTTTTTTTAATTGGATGTTCTCTTCAACATTCAATCATCCAAGGTACAAGGTCCTATGCCATTGAATATCGATTTATCTGAGACATCTGGGCAGGACATAACTCAAAGCTAAGTAACCCACTCAAGGGCCCAATGCCCTTCTGGGCTTCAAATTGTACCTAGATTTCTGTTTTCATACTTGTATTTCACCTATATATTCTTGTAAATATCCCAGTCTCCCAATACCATTATTCATCCTTCAGAATGATTCCTAACCATAATCGAATATGTTATTAACCCTAACCATAGACTTTTCCCTCAATCTAACTTTACACGTGAGCTGGGAGAGTGTGATCAGGAAAGTCTCAGTGGAGAAACCCTGCTTTGGGCCATTTGCTTACCTATTGTTCTGTTGCCCAGAATATCAGGAAGTTCTTTGCCTCAGGTCACCCCTTTGTGAAGCCTGAAGAAAGCTGTTTTCAAACGGAAATGAATGAGCATCACTTGTGGCTCTTTGGGTCAAATGAGTTCTTCAAGCCATGAAGAGGTGCTTGGGTTTTCTCATGACGCCAAATCACATAAAGAATCTATACCTATCAGTCAGTAGTAGTCAGTCAATATTGCTCCTAAAAATGGTGGAGAAATATCATGTCAAATGATCTATATATATATATATATATATATATATATATATATATATATATATATATATATATATTAATCACAGAAATATTCTGGGCACAGAATTCAAAGTTCACATTTATGATTGTACCAAAGCCTAAATGGAAAGTGAACATGGATTACTAAAAATATCATGTCCAGGTTGCCTAATGCTCTCAAATGTAAATCCTATTGGTGACTACATATTTGTTTCTTCCTAAGATAATATATTCAACCTCAACCCTGTTGAAAATGTCTAATCCTATCACTCACTATATACTTTGCCTGATTACCTAATGTCTCTATTTATATCTGCTTTCCTACATATTTTCCCAATTTCATCATTGTGACTGACTCTTCACATGTGCTGACATTTAAATTCATTCTCTAACCGAAAACCTATTGCTAAAGAACTTTTGTTGCAAATTCTACATGCACTCTCCTTCCTAATCCTAACTACTATCTTTCTAATCCTACTGACTATCCCTTTTTGACTGGATGTTCTTTTCTAAATTCAATCATCCAAGGTACAAGGTCATATGCCATTGTATATCGATTTATCTGAGACATCTGTTCAGAAGTTAATTCAATGCTAAGTATCCCAAGCAAGGGCCCAATGCCCTTCTGGGCTTCAAATCATACTTAGATTTCTGTTTTCATGCATACATTTCACCTCTATATTGTTATAAATATCGCAGGTTCCCAATACCATTATTCACCCAGCAAAATGATTCCTAACCCAAATCGAACCTGTTATTAACCCTAACCATACAGTATTCCCTCAATCTTACTTTACAGAAAAGCAGGGAAAGAGTTGGTCTTATAATACTGGAATGTAATGGATCTTCCACCTGGTGATAACCTCAAATGTCCATGGCGAAATGATCCCTGGAGAATATGTAGGCAGCTATGAAGGACCTGAGAGAGCAAAAGGCATCTTCCATGGCAAACGGCTTGGTCAGGATAAAGGGTTGTGTCTGAATCATCTTCTATTCTTAAAGCAGAGAACATGAGCCAACCCAGGCCTGTGTGTAGATCTGTTCCTGGGAGATTATGGTTGATATACAATTCAAACTTGTTAAAGTGTCACAGGAATTAGGGCCAGCCTCCATCTCATGGGAACCTTGGAAGCAACGTTTGGACAAAGTGGTTGCCAAGAGAGTGACCTCATTCAGTTCCTGAAGGAGGAACTAAAAACAGTTCCATCACACTTCAGTGTTGATGGAACTCTCTGAACTTGGGATCCAGGATGCCAGGCACCCATAGCCAGTCCCAGTCCCATCCCCAGTGGTCTCACTTGTTTGGATTTACAAAGACAGAGTCAGTCTTTCTTGGTACCTACAGATGTGAGGAAGGCCAAATGCAAGAAAGCTCTGAAGCAGAGCTTTTCCTGAGAAAGCAAGTAGAGGCTCACCGCTGGCTCCTGACAAATTCACGGAGTTGGCCAAGGAGACCAGATCTAAGACAGGACAGGCCATTTCGGGGGAACATTATTGGCCCACAAGTCAGAGGACACTCAGGATAGTCACAGACCTACCTGGGCGAAGGAGGTGCCTTTTTTTTGTGGTTATGAGTTTGTGGTCTTGTGTCATGTTCTTAGAATAGGTAGAAAAGTAGGTTTGTTTAGTTTGGAGTGGACTGTTTCTAGTAAGTCGTTTGACAAGGCGAGTGTTTCTATGTCTGTGTATCACATTGTGTCCGGGGTTGTAGACATTAAAAAAAATGCATCAATGGATGTGTCCTATCTAGTAGAAAGCTTCACAGCATTTATCCAGCCAAATTGATGAATGGACTGTAGCTTGCCTTATGGATGGGCAACACCTACTATCTTTCTAAGTTCCTGTTTTCTTCCTGAATTCTGGCCACTCTCCAGAATAAGCCCATGGTTTTGTGTCCAAGATATGTACCTCCTCCAAACTCTGTAACATGGCCATGAACTGGATAGCTGAAGTGAATGGCGAGCATCTCAGAAAACTCAGATATCAGTGTGACCAGGAAAGTCTCAGTGGAGAAACCCTGCTTTGGGCCTTTTGCTTACCTATTGTTCTGTTGCACTGAATGTCAGGAAGGTCTTTGACTCAGGCCATCCCTTTGTGAAGCCTGAAGAAAACAGTTTTCAAATGGAAATGAATGGGTATACCTGTGGCTCTTTGCTTAATTGCTTTGGAAAGGGATTGTCTGAATCAGCCCCTTGGCCCTGAGTGAGGCTGTGGCTTAGATTCTCAACACCTGATGGATTTAAAGAAATTTCCCATGTGTGCATCCCAAACCAAAATGGCCAAAAGAGCAGTCTTTGGGATGAAGTCTGTCGCCTTCCTCTGTAAGATTCCTGACCTCCATCAAGTGAGAATAGGGATTCTTTGAGTGAAATGAATTTTTCCAACTTACAGAGGCTAGGCTATAGGTGCTTGAGTTTTCCATGACTCCAATTCAAATAAAGATTCTAAACCCCACGGTCAGTTGGCCTCAAATTGGAGAAGTGGACCTGAATTAATGACAGGAGTATTTGATTACTTCAGGTTCACAGCAAGTGTCCAGGCCACCCTGACTTTAGGCAAATGAGAGGAAAGGGAACATATTTTGGACACTGTCTTGGTCTGCGCACCTTATGGAAACCTCCAGCCAGTGGTTATGATGAGTGTCTATATAAACGAAGATGAGGGCCATATGGGAGTGTTTTGGTTTTAACTGTGGTCATTTGTGTGGTGGTTGGAAGAGATGACTTTGTCCACCTGGGCTTGAACTCTGGTATGATTCCCCTTAGAGACTGAGTTTTAGAACTGACCTCAGAGAAGTATTGCAATAAATAGTGTTGCAATTTTAGGAGGCCATGCATGAGAATCGCCCTTGGAAAATGAGATCTATTCCCAGGATGGCTTTCCACAGAGCTTGGGAAATCTAAGCCACGATATCCCAATATTTTATTCTTAAAGACTTTGCAGCCATAGTTGAGATTCCAAACACTCATGGACCTCACATTTTAGACCTCAATGGTCCTGGATTCATGTGACCTTTTGGCCACTCTTTGGAAAGGCTTGCCTGTGAGAGTTCTCCAGAGCTTTCATTTAAATGAGCTTCCTCACCATTTAATGGTTCCTGAATGAATTGAAACCCACAGTGCCTCAAACTTCATCTTTGAAAAATGGTGATATAAATACCATGAAACTTTTGAAATTCCCATGACCAGGTGGCACTGGAGAACCTGTGGATGTCCGGTTGCTGATCATGAGTGTACCAGACAGGGCCTTGATTGACTGGGTTTCGTGATAATGGTGTAGAACAGAGATGCCAATAAGTTGGAGCCTGCTGAGTAGTGAGTGTAGAGCAGTGGACTGTAGGTGTGTGAATAAATATTTTTGGTAGGACCACCTGGATCTGCCATTGGCTTCCAAAGACATGTGACTTGCATGGTGCAGGCAGCAGATCCTTATATGTAAAGGCATCTTGTTATATGGAGAGGTTTCAGGGCAATGTTCAGAATCAGGTTGCTATAGTCAAGGGGAAAACTATTTGGAATAGAAGCATGGTTTGTACATTCTCTTGGAGACCTTGACAAACCACACGTGACAGAACTCCCTCCAGCATTTTGTCCCAGTTCAACTCCTTGTATTTCGTGAAGCCAATGTCAAACTCCCAGTGCAGCAGTAAGAAACACCACTAAAAGTGGAGGATGACCAACTGACTTCACAGACAACACGGGGAGACACTTAGCTCCCAGTGGCCACAGTTTACCGACAAAGAGAGAATTCATAACTGCTGTCTCATGTTCATTAGAAAATAAGTAACCATGTCATCCAGGTCACATAAATGCAGACCCAGATTTGATGGGGTCACTACAAATGAAGCTAATTCTCCTAACAATTACATATATTTCATGTGCCCAACCTCAGAGGAAGTTTCTCAAGAAGTCTTTAGGCAAGCACAGCTCCATGTTTGTGGAGTATTTACTCTCTCCCTTACTTTTGGAAACTGTTCTACCACCTCCAGTGTTGTGAACTCCTGAGCATTTTCCATTCCACATATGTATTCACATATTTTCTAACTCCTCTCAACTAATTGTGTCTTACTTGGAGCAATGGTTATGTCAAGGCTTCGTTCTGGATGAGAGTGGGAAGATTTTTTGTGTAGCACATATTTGCATACACATTAGATTCATTTTCCTATTTTCCATTTGAAATACTGAATCCCTGACACTAACCCATACCCTACTAGACTCTGACTACTAATGTTAATATAATGGAGAAAAAGAAACCTAACTAAATAGAAATACAGGCCTTTCATAGGAAGCATGGTGTATGCTTGGATTTGCCTTCTGCTTTATCAAGAGTATGTGTTATAAATCTAGTCAAGTTTTCATTGTAGTATTTTTCCCTGAGCTTTTAAAGTTAACATATATGTAAATTCCTGTCTCTCTTTTTCTGTAGCCTATTGAGTACATGTATTTTTTTAAGCATATATAGTATCCTACCTGGTAACACACGTATATTCTTGTGAGCTCACTGACTTTGGATATAAAAATTGTGAGAAGAGATTACTTCCCCTAAATACTGATGGAACTGAAAATTCAACCTATGGGTGAGCTTCCTAGTGAAAAACATTATACATAAATCCATGTTCAGTAAAATGAATATTTTTGGACATGTGGATGTATTATATTTCGTGATGAATTTCAATTGGCATATATATTGCTAAATATTAATGTGTGTGTGTGTGTGTGTGTGTGTCTATATATATATATATATATATATATATATATATATATATATATATATACTCTCCAGATTTTCCAAAATATGAAATAAGTGTGTCTTATTATACATTCCCTAAATTCATTCATGTTCCTGTATGAGTCAGTCTTTCTTGGTACCTACAGATGTGAGGAAGGCCAAATGCAAGAAAGCTCTGAAGCGGGGCTATTCCTGGGAAAGCAGGTAGTGGCTCACCGCTGGCTCCTGACAACTTCACAGAGTTGGCCAAGGAGACCAGATCTGAGACAGGACAGGCCATTTTGGGGGAACATAGTATGGCCCAAAAGTCAGAGGACACTCCGGATAGTCACAGACCTACTTGGGGGAAGGAGGTGCCTTTGTGGGTGTGGGTGTGGGTTTGTGGTTTTGTCTAATGTTCTGAGAATAGGTAAGAAAGGCGGTTTGTTTACTTTGGAGTGAACTGATTCTAGTAAGTCGTTTGACACGGCGAGTGTTTCTAGGTCTGTGTATCCCACCGTGTATGTGGTTGTAGACTTTAGAAAACAGAAAGCTTCAATTGATGTGTCCTGTGTAGTAGAAAGCTTCCCAGCATTCATACTTCTCAATTTATGAATGGACTGCGGCTTGCCTTATCAATGAGCAACCCCTGATATCTTACTAAGTTTCTGGTTTTTTTTCTGAATCCTGGCCACTCTCCAGAATAGGCTCATGATATTGTTTCCAAGATATGTACCACCTCTAAACTCAGTGACATGGCCATGTACTTGATAGCTGAAGGGAATGGCGAGTGTCCCAGAAAACTCAGATATCTGTGATCAGGAAAAGTCTCAGTGGAGAAACACTGCTTTGGGCCTTTTGCTTACCTATTTTTCTGTTGCCCTGAATGTCAGGATGATCTTTGCCTCAGGCCACCCATTGGGAAGCATAAAGAAAACAGTTTTCAAATGCAAATGAATGGGCATCACATGTGGCTCTTTGCTTAATTGCTTTGGAAAGGAATGTGTCTGAATCAGGCTATAGGTCCTCTGTGAGGCTGTGGCTTAGATTCTCAGCACCTGATGCATCTAAAGAAAGATCCCATGTGTGCATCATAAACTACATTGGCTAAAAGAGCATTCATTGTGGAAGAATTCTCTCGCCTTTCTCTGTAAGGTTCCTGACCTCCATCAAGTAAGAATACGAACCTTTGGTTCAAATAAGATCTTCAAAGCCCTGCAGAAACTAGCCCATAGGTGCTTGGGTTTCAACTGAATCCAAATCACATGAAGAATCTATACCTGGTGCTGGGGATGTGGCTCACGCCCTAGCGTGCTCGCCTGGCATGCGTGCGGCCCGGGTTCGATCCTCAGCACCACATACAGACAAAGATGTTGTATTCGCCAAATACTAAAAAAGAAAAGTATTAAAATTCTCTCTCTCTCCCCATCTTTTCACTCTCTCACTCTTTCTAAAAAAAAAAAAAAAAAAAAAAAAAGAATCTATACCTGACAGTCAGTAGGCCTCATATTGGAGAAGCAGAGCAGTATTAACAGCAGGCCTATTTGATCATTCCTGGTTCCCAAGATGGGTGTCCAGGCCAACATGTCTTTATGCAAATGACGGGCAAGGGAGGTTATTTTGGACACTGTCTTGTGCTGCACCCCTCATGGAAAACTCCAGCCAGAGGTTATGATGAGTGTCTGTATGGACGAAGATGAGGGCCATGTGGGAGTGTTTTGGTTTAAATTGTGGTCATTTGTGTGACAGTTGGAACAGATGCCTGGGTCCACCTGGACTTGAACTCTGGTGTGATTCCCCTTAGAGAATGAGTTCTGGAACAGACCTCAGAGAAGTACTGGCATAAATTGTGTTGGGATTTTATGAGGCCACGCATGAGAGTCACCCTTGGAAACTGAGATCTTGGCCCAGGGAGGCTTTTCCCAGAGCACTTGGAATCTCAGCCAGGATATCACATGATTTTATTCTGAAAAACTTGGCAGCCATAATTGAGAGTCAAAACACACATGGACATCACATTGTAGACCTCAATAGGCCTGGATTCATGTGACATTTTGGCCACTGTTTGGGAACCTTCCTGTGAGGGTTCTCCAGAGATTTCATTGAAATGAGCTTCCTCACCATTTAATGGTTCCAGAATAAATTGAAACCCACAGTGCCTCCAACTTCCTCCTTGAAAAGTGGCTAGATAAATACCATGAAATTTTTAAAATTCCCATGACCAGGTGGCACTGGAGAATCTTTGGATATCCTGAGGATGATCATGAGTATACCAGTCAGTGCCTTGATTGACTGGTTTTTATGAAGATGGTGCCGAACAGAGATGCCAAGAAGTTGAAGCCTGCTGAGGAGTGGGCATAGAGCAGTGGTGGGCAGGTGTGTGATAAAACATCTGTGGTGGGGCCATGTGGATCTCCCATTGGCTTCCAAATGCCTTGTGACAGACATGGTGCTGCCAGCAGTCCCTTCTATGTAAAGGCATCTTGTTATATGGAGAGGTTTCAGGGCAATGTTTAGAATCGGGTTGCCATGGTCATGGGGGCAAGCTATGTGGAATATAAGCCTGGTTGATGCATTCTTCTGCAGACCCTGACCTACCACAGGTGACAGATCTCCCTCACGCACTGGGTAACATTTGAATTCTTTGTATTTCGTGAAGCAAATACAAAAATTCCATTTCAGCAGCAAGAAACACCACAAAAAGTGAAGGATGCCCAAATGGCTTCACAGTCCACATGTGGATACACTTAGCCCCCCGTGGCCACAGTTTACCCTAAAAGAGAGAATTCAACATTGCTGCCTCATGTTCATTGGAAAATAAGAAACCATGACCTCCAAGTCACATAGATGCAGACCCAGATTTGATGGTCTCACTACAAAGAAAGCTAAAATTCCCAACAACAACATATATTTCAAGTGCCCAACGTCAGAGGCAGATTCTCAAGAAGTCTTTAGGCCAGCAGAGCTCCATGGTTGTGGAGTGTTTACCCTGTCCCTTACTTTTGGAATCTCAGAAGGGAGGAAGATACACCAAGCCAATTGACGGCTCCTTTTGAAAAAATTGTACCACCAATGACATCATCAGCAAATATAACCCAACACTACCACAAGTTGCTGCACAAACAGATAGTTTACAATGCATACATGTGAGTTCACAATGTGTCCAGGCAAGTTCTGCAAGCAGTCCAGTGATGGCTATTGCAGAAGCTGTAGATTGGTTTTATCTTTGATTTCACCAGCACTGTGACGAAGATAGAAATTCTGGCAATAATGGCTAAAGAAAAAATTATGTAACATTCCAGAAAACACTGAAAGAAAACAATTTTCTTAACAATTTACATTGTCTTGGAGAGAATTATTAAATATAATGAAAAGGAAATGTGAAAGAAAACAAACAGATCTGTTAACCTCCTTTTTTGTTCACATTTTAAAACAATCCTCAACAGCTGTTTACCCAATTTAAATTAAACCATTTAAATAATGTGAATAAAAAAATATTTGGATCAATTTTTTCATGAGCCCTCATCATATATGATATATGGACATATGAACATTCAAACATATAACACAAAACACAAGTGTGCACACATAATATAATACATACAACACATAACCTAATAGTAAAGGCCTTATAACTTTTTACATGTGAAATCTCCATTGCAATGTTTAAAAACTCTATTGTCAAAAAATAGAACTGATCACCAAAACATTAAACTAGGTATGTATGAGCTCAAAAAAACAAAATAAAATGTGGGAAAAGGCAATAATAAAATAGATATTGAAAAAAGCATCCTGGTTCTATCTTAGATGTAAGGGTAGCCAAACTGGAATTTTGGATATCAGCTGATATGGACTTGAGTCAAATCATCTTCTTTTTGTTCTGTAGAAATCGCTTCAGTTAATCTCTCTGGAATCCAAATCGGCTGTTGTTCTCTCTGTGGAAACACACAAACAGGCCCCTGGCTCCAGACAATCATTGGGTCAGGACCTTGGTTCATCTCTCTGGAATCCAAATCGGCTACTGTTTTTCCTGTGGAAACAGACAAACAGACCCCCGACTCCAGACAATTACTGGGTCAGGACCTTTCCATTGTCCTGTTAGAATATCTTTCCAAAGAACCTTGGGCTTATGCACATTTTTTGGACACATATGCCTTTCCCCAGCACTAAGTCCTGATGAATCCAAATTTTAAAAGTTTAGAATAAAAAGGGTTATTTTAAGTTTGTCTTTGGGGAATATATACCCTTTCCCAATTGCGTCTTTTTTGCTTTAATAAGTACTTTTTAATAGTTTGATGAGCTTTTTCAACTATGCCTTGTCCCTGTGGATTGTATGGGATTAATGTTATATGAGTAATGCCAAATGATGACCAAAATTGTTTAAAAGAGGTAGAAGTATAACCAGGGGCATTATCTGTTTTTAACTGTTTGGGAACGCCCACAGTGGCAAAATTTTGTAAGCAATGAGTGATAATATCTTTAGTTTTTTCTCCGGCATGAAGGGTGCCCATCAAAAATCCAGAAGAAGTATCAACTGTAACATACAAATATTTTAATTTTCCAAATCCTGGCAAGTGTGTGATGTCCATCGGCCAAATATGATTAGGTATCAATCCTCTAGGATTGACTCCAAGATTAACTTGTGGTAAAAAGGTCACACAATTTTGACATTGTTTTATTATTTGTCTAGCTTTTTCCTTAGTTATTTTAGAAGGCTTTTGTAAGGTATTAGCTTTGACATGGAACTTTTTACGAAAATTTATAGCTTCTTCTAGTGTAGAGAAAATATGTATGTCATGTGTACTTTTATTTGCTAAATCATTGCCCAAACTGATGGCTCCAGGCAATCCTGTATGTGCCCTGATATGTCCTATGAAGAATGGATCTTTTCTGTCCCAGATTATACTTTGTATAGTGGAAAGCAAGGAGAAAACAGTAGAGGAATGGGAAATCCTACCAGCATCTTCAAGGCATACTATAGCATTAACTATACGCTGACTATCAAAAATAAATTAAATACAGAATCTTTAAACATCACAAAAGCTTGTAATACTGCATTAAGCTCTACATTTTGAGCTGATTGTTTGGGTACTAGAAATGTAAAAGTTTGATCAGGTGTAACTATTGCTGCTGTACCATTATTTGATCCATCAGTAAATATATTTGGAGCATTCATGATAGGTGTTTTTCTTGTCAATTTTGGAAAAATTACAGGATGCGATGACCAAAAAGACAATAAAGGATTAGATGGTAAGTGATTATGAAATGAAACATTAGATTTGCACATGATTATTGCCCAAGTATTTAACTCATTAACTAACTCATCAATTTGATTCAGAGTATGTGGAGTAATAATTTTATTGGGAGCAATCCCAAGCACTCACTTTGCTGCTTTTATTCCTTTGGGTATTAATTGTCCTATAGCCTCAGGGTACCTAGTAAGAATAGTGTTAGGAGAATAAGATAAATGTATCTATAATAATGGACCTTCTTGCAAAAATACTCCTGTAGGAATATTTTTTGTTGGTAGACAATAAATAATAAAGGCAAACTTATATCAATTCTATCCAATTGCATATTTTCCATATATGTTTCAATGATTTTTAATGCCTTTCTTGCTTCAGGCGTTAACATGTACCGTGAATTGGGATATGATGGACCTTTTAGGATATCAAATAAATATCCCAACTCTCCTGTTGGTATACCTAGATAAGGCCTTATCCAATTTATGTCTCCTAATAACTTTTGAAAGTCGTTATGTGATTTGAGTTGATCTACTTGTATTTGAATTTTTGGTGGCGGTACATGGTTGAGGATAATAGAACACCTAAATAATTAATTGGAAAATTTAATTGTACTTTATCTATTGCTATATCTAGATTATTTTTTAATAAGTTTGTAAGTGTGGCATAACATTCTAGCAATGTGTTTTTAGCTTTGTGTGCTAATAATACATCATCCATATAGTGAAATATTTGTAGTTCAGGATTTTGATTTCTAAGTGGCTTGATTACTTTGTTAAAATAAATTTGACACATTGTTGGGCTGTTAGCCATCCCTTGAGGCAGTACTTTCAATTCATATCTCTGATCAGAACCTTCATGATTCAGTGCAGGGATAGTAAATGCAAAACGTGGACTATCCTCAGGATGAATTGGAATTGAAAAAAAAAAAAACCTTTAATATATATAAGTAATTTTGTTAAACCCTCCTCCTATGGGCAATTCCTTTTAAAATGTCCTGTTTGTTCACAATTGTAGCATGTTCTTGGCCTGGCATCTAATGCCTGTTTTAGTGCAGCTGCCACAATTTGCCCTTCTTCATTAATGTCTCTGGCATCTAAAGCCTGTTTTACTGCAGTTGCCACGACTTGCTCTTGTTCATTAATGTCTCTACATAATTTAATATATGTGTTTAAATCTTCATGTTTCCATGGTCTAATTATATCTCTGCACCAACTATTCGCTTGCTCATAAGCCAGTTTTTTTAGTAATAGCATTGCTTGTTCTGTTTTCCCAGAACCTCTGGTACCTGTTTGAATAAGCCTATCGACAAATTCAGCATAAAGTTAATAAGCTCCTTGTATTACTTTAGATAATTGACCTTGTAAACCTCCAAGTCCTTGTAAAGTCTTCCATGACTTAATTGCATCTACAGCAATTTATGCACATACACCAGAATCATATGCAATTTGTTCCTGCTGATCCTCATAAGGTCCCTTTCCTAACAACATATCTAGATTTCTCTGAGGATAACCAGCTGCTGCATTTCGCATAGACGTCTCCTTGCAAAATTCCTCATTGTCAACCTTCCATAACAGGTATTGTCCTCCATTTAGCACAACGTTACACATATTAGCGCAATCCGCTGGATTCATGTTCAAGTTGTTAATGGTTTCGACCATGCTTACAGTGAAGGGTGCTTGAGGACCATAGGTTGTTACAGCCTCTTTTATCTGCTTCACTGTTTTGAAATTTAAAGCATGGTAAACTCGCTGCCCTCCTACCTCAAATATAGGGCATGTTAATATTTGAGATCTTGTCTCAGGATCCCAACTATCAACTGTGGGGGTTGGGGGCTTCCCAGCATATGGAGGTGGCCTTGTTAGTTGGACACTTACGTCCTCTGGTGATAGAAAAGTATTAGTAGCAGTCTCCTGTAGAGGTGGTTCTGTTGGTTGGACACTTACACCCTCTGGTGATAGAAAGGTGTTAGTAGTAGTCTCCTGTTGTAAATTTCCCCCTGATGGCTTTTACTGTTTTACACTTTCTTTCTCTGTCTGACTAGCTTGAGAGGCCTTCTCTTTTACATGATTTTTTTCCTCTGTCTGACTGGTTCGAGAGACCTTCTCTTTTACTTGAATTTTTTCCTCTGTCTGACTAACTTGAGAGACCTTCTCTTTTACTTGAATCAATATGTCTTCTCCTTCCTCTACCATTGTCTGAACTGAAGGCTTTTGACTAAACAAACAAGATACGAAAGTCCACAATGGCAATGTGCCAACTGGCAGAGTCCCTGGGCTTTTCTTTTCTATTCTTTTTAAATCTTCACCATGATGGTTCCATTGTGATATATTTAACAACTCCTCCTTAAAAAGCCATGGGCTACATTTTTGTATTGTATCAACGTATGCCCTGACTGCTCTTAATTTTACTGGGATGCCTCCTTCCTCTAACAATTTACTTAACACTTTTTCAGTTTGTTTTTTTTCTAATTTCTGATGCCATATTTCTACTATAATACAACCCAACAAGATAACACCAAACAAAACAGAGATAGAATGAAATAAAAATGGAAAAACAAAATATCATTATAGCCTTTCTCTCTATCTGTTCCTCAGACACAAATAGTTTTTCCTCAGATGTGAGCGGTTTTTCTTCCGTCTCACTCGTCTCCAGGGACAGGCAATTTAAAGCAAATGTGAAGCAAAACAAAAGAGGAATCTTAAAATGGCTACCCATCCTCTTGTCCTGCCCTCAGGGGCAAGCAGTTTACCTTATCAGTTACCCTCAGTCGCTCCCCATGCGAGCCACCAAATGCTGCAGTCTGGCTGGGCACAATCAGGAGCCACTTTTCAAAAGAAAGCAACTTTATTTTTAGAACCACACACGCCAAGCAAAAGAGCCTCTCAGGAAAAACCCTCAGAGCCCCAACTGTCACCACCGGCTTCCCACAAGCCTTTCCCTCCCACACAAGCCTCTCTCCTCTTCCCACAATCCTCCTGCTCTTGAGGCCGATTGGCTGGGTCACGTGTGGAGTCAAAAAAGTCCCCCAATGAGCAGCTCTGTGATCTGAAAAGGCAGGGAAGCAGCCCAATGAGCATCACCGCAGAGGAGCCAATCAGCTAGATGTTGCTGGGGCCGCTGTGAGCCAAATATCAGCTGGCAGTCTGAAAGGGTGGGGAAACAGCTCAATGAGCATCTCCAATGAGCATCACCGCAGAGGAGCCAATCAGCTAGATGTTGCTGGGGCCACTGTGAGCCAATCATCAGCCGGCAGCTGAAAGTTTGCAGGCAGCTGGAAGTTTGCTGGGCCCCTTAGGCTGCAGCTATGAACAGGAGTTGTATGCACCATTCACTGAAGGTAGTTTTCAGTACTAGGAAACAAATATGTATTTCAGGTGGATGAATATTTCTGACAATAATCTGGTGAAAAGTTGATTATAAATCCACATACTTGAACATGAATGAATTTAGGGAGTGCAAATAAGACATATATATTTCATATTTTGAAAAATCTGTAGAGTGTGTGTGTATACACACACACACACACACACACACACACACAGATATTAAAATGTAGCAACATATATGCCAATCAAAATTCACCATGAAATACACATCATTCACAGATCCAAACATATTCAATTTACTTAACAGGGATTTATGTATAATGTTGTTCTACTAGGAGGCTCTCCCATAGTTTGAATTTCAGTTCCAACAGCGTTTACGAGGAGTGATCCCTTCTCAAAATTTGCATCTGCCAAGTCAGCCACCTCACAAGAATGTAGGTGTGATACCAGCTGGGATTCGATATGTGCATATAAAAATACATGTGCTGAATAGGCTACACACAAAGGGAGACAGGAATTCACATATTTGTTAACTTTAAAAACACATGGATATCTAATTCAATTAAAAATAGACTGGATTTATAACACCTAACCTTTATCATGCAAAAGGCAAGTTCAAGAATACACCATTCCTCTTCTGAACTGCTTGTATTTCAATTCTGATTTGGTTACTTTTCTTCATCATATTAGAATTAGTAGTCAGAGTGTAGTAGGGTATAAGTTAGTGTCAGGGATTCAGTATTTCAAATGGAAAATTGGAAAATGAATCCAATGTGTATGCAATATGTGTTACACAAATAACTTCCCACTCTAATTCAGAAAATGGCTTGACATAACCTTCGCCCAAAGAAAGACAAAATTAGAGGAGGAGAGTCAGAAAATCTGTAAATACATATATGGAATGGAAAATTCTCAGAAGTTTAAAACTTTTGAGGCTTTAGAGGAGCTTCCAAAACTTAGGGACAGGGTAAAACTCCACAAACATGGAACTCTACTGGCCTAAAGACTTCTGGAGATACTGACAATGAGGTTGGGCACTTGAAATATACATTGTTGTCAGGAGCTTTAGCTTCCTTTTTAGTGAGAACATCAAAGCTGAGTCTGCATCTATGTGACCTGGAGGACATGGTTTCCTATTTTTCAATGAACATGAGGCAGCAGTGTTGAATTTTCTCTTTGTAGCTAAACTGTGACCACTTAGGGCTAAGTGTCTCCCCATGTGGACTTGAAAGCCATTTGGTCATCCTCCAGTGTTCGTGTTATTTCTTGCTCCTGCACTGGGTGTTTTGTATTTGCTTCAAGGCATATAAGGAGTTCAACTGAGACACAGTCCTGGAGGGTGTCCTGTAATATGTGGGGGGTCAGGGTCTGCAGGAGAATGCAACAACCAGGCTTCTATCCAACATTGCTTGCCCCCTTGATCATAGCAACCAGATTGTGAACATTGCCCTGAAAACTCTCTATGTAACAATATGCCTTTATATACAAGGGTGTGCTGGCTGTACCATGTCATTCACAAGCCATTTGGAGCCAGTGTAAGATCCACATGACCCCACCACAGATGTTTTATCACACACCTGCACACCACTGCTCTAGGCCTACTACTCAGAAAGCTCCAACTTACTGACATCTCAGTTCTACACCATTTTCATGAAACACAGTCAATCAAGGCACTGTGTGGTACCCTCATGATCAGCAACAGGACATCCTAAGGTTCTCCAGTGCCACCTGGTCATGGAAATTTCAAAAATGAAGTTTTTGAAATTTCATAAATGAAGTTGAAGGCACTGTGGGTTTCAATTCATTCAGGAACCATTAAATGATGAGGAAGCTCATTTCAATGAAAGCTCTGGAGAACTCTCAGAGACAAGGCTTCCCAAAGAGTAGGCAAAAGGTCACATTGTGGTCTACAATGTGAGGTCCATGTGTGTTTTTACTCTCAACTACGGCTGCCAATCTTTCAGAATAAAATCATGGCATATCTTGGATGAGATTCCCAGTGCTCTGTGGAAAGTTCCCCTGGGCGTAGATCTCAGTTTCCAAGGACGACTCTCATGGGTGGACTCCTAAAATCCAAACACAATACATGGCAATACTTCTCTGAGGTCAGTTACAGAACACAGTCTCTAAGGGGAATCACACCTGAGTTCAATCCTAGGTGGACCCAGTCATCTCTTCCAAACGCCAAACAAATGACCACAATTAAAACCAAAACACTCCCACATGGCCCTTATCTTCTTCCAATAGACACACATAATATCCATTGGCTGGGGGTTTTCATGAGGGGCGCTGTGCAAGACAGTGTCCAAAATAAACTTCCTTGCCCCTCATTTGCCTAAAGTCAGGGTGTCCTGGACACCCTTCCAGTTAACCATGTGTGATCAAATAGGACTGCTGTTAATACTGTTCCAATTCCCCAATTTGAGGCCTACTGGCTCTGGGGTTTAGATTCTTTATGTGAATTGGAGTTATGAGAAAACCCACGCATCTCTGGGCTAGCCTCTGCAGGGCTTTGAAGAACTCATTTGACCGAAAGATCCCGATTCACAATTGATAAAGGTCAGGATCCTTAGAGGAAGGCGAGAGACTTCATCCACAATGACTGTTCTTTTGGCTATTTTGGTTTTGGATACAGAAGAGATTTTTCTTTAGATCCCTCAGGTGCTGAAAATCTAACCACAGCATCACAGAGGGCAAAGAGGCTTATTCAGACCCATCCCATTTCAAAGCAATTAAGCAAAGAGCCACTGGTGATGCCCATTCATTACAATTTGAAAACTGTTTGCTTCAGCCTTCACCAAGGGGTGGCCTGAGGCAAAGACCTTCCTGACATTCAGGGCAACAGAACAATAGGTAAGCAAAAGGCCCAAAGCAGGGTTTCCCACTGAGACTCTTCTGGTCACGCTGGTATCTGAGTTTTCTGAGATGCTCGCCATTTCCTTCAGCTATCCAGTACATGGCCATGTCACAGAGTTTGGTGGTGGTACATATCTTGAACACAAAACCATTTGCCCATTCTGGACAGTGCCCACAATTCAGGAAGAAAACAGAAACTTAAGGAGATAGGAGGTGTTGCCAATCGAAAAGTCAAACCGCAGTCCATTCACAAATTGGGCAGAATGAATGCTGGGAAGCTTTCTACTAGACAGGACACATCCATTGATACATTCTCTTTTCTAATGTCGACAACCACGGACACAGTGGGATACACAGACCTAGAAACACTCGCCTTGTCAAATGACTTACTAGAAATAGTCCACTTCAAACCAAACAAACTGCTTTTCCTATCAATTCTCAGAACATGTGACAAAGCCACAAACACACACCCACACCCACAAAGGCAACTTCTTTACCCAAGAAGGTCTGTGAATATCCGGAGTGTCCTCTGACTGGTTGGCCATTATTTGTTCCCCCAAAATGGCCTGTCCTGTCTCAGATCTGGTCTCCTTGGCCAACACTGTGAAGTTGTCAGGAGCCAGGGGTGAGCCACTACCTGCTTTTTCATGAAAGACCCCTCTTCAGAGCTTTCCTGGCATTTGGCCATCATCATATCAGTAGGTACCAAAAAAGACTTACTCTGTTCTTGGTAAATCCAAATAAGTTAGCCCACTGGGACTGTGACTGGGACTGTCTCTGGATGCCAGGCTTCTTGGATCCCAAGTTCAGAGAGCTCCATCACCAATAAATTAGTTAGTTCACTTCCTTCAGGAACTGAATTATGACACTACCTTGGCAACCACTTTGTTTTAACAGTAGCTTCGAAGGGTCTCATGTGATGGAGGCTGCCTCTACTTCCTGTGACAGTTTCACAAGTTAAAATGGTATATCAACCATAGGCACCTGGGAACAGCTCACCATACAAGCCTCGTTTGGTCCGTCTTCTCTACATAAAGAAGAAAGTGGCTGATTCAGACAAATCCCTTCATTCTGAGCAGGTTGTTTGCCATGGAAGATGACTTTTGCTCTCTCAGGTCCTAAATAGCTGCATACATCTTCTCCAGGGATCATTTCTGCATGGACCTTGAGGTTCTCTGCCGGTGGAAGATCCCCTCTATTTCTGTATTGTAAGACAAACTCTGTCCCTGCTCTTCTGTATAGTTAGATTGAGGGAAAAGTGTATGGTAAGGCTTAATAACAGGTTCGATTTGGCTTAGGAATCATTCTGATTGATGAATAATGGTATTGGGTACCTGTGATATTTACAAGAATATACAAGTGAAATATAAGTATGAAAACAGAAATCTAGGTAAGATATGAAGCCCAGAAGAGCATTAGGCTCTTGATTGGGATACTTAGCTTTGAATTTTGTTCTACACAGATGTGTCAGATAAATCGATATACCATGGCATAGGACCTTGTACCTTGGATGATTGAATGTTGAAGAGAACATCCAGTCAAACAGGGATAGTCGGTATTATTAGAAAGATAGTTGGTAGGTTTAGGAAGAAGGGTGAGTATAGGATTGGCAGCAAAAGTTCTTCAGCAATTGGGTTTCAGATAGAGAGTGAATGTAAAAGTTAGTATATGTGAAGAGTCAGTCACAATGATGAACTGGGGAAAATATATAGGAAAGCAGATATGAATACAGACATTATGAAATCAGGCAAAGTATAAAGTCAGTGATAGGATTAGGCATTTTTAACAGGGTTGTTGTTGAATATATAATCTAAGGAAGAAACAAATATGTACTCAACAATAGGATTGACATTTGAGAGCATTAGGCAACCTGCACATAGATGTTTTTAGTAATCCATGCTCACTTTCCATTTAGGCTTTCGTACAATCAAAGTGTGACCTTTGCTTTTTTGTCGAGAATATTACTGTGATAAAATGTATATGGACATCAGGTGACATGAGTATTTCTTCCACCAATTCTGTGAGCAATATTTTGAAGACGTATAAATAAGTGTTGGGTGTAAAATTAGGTGTACCTGGAGTCTTTGGATATAGAGATAATGCATGAATAGACTATCCTGAGAATAAATAATATAACTGGTTCCAACTTTAAATAATTTTTTGAATTGATATCTGAAAATATACAGAAAATCTTATATTGCTATACAATCATTCATTCCATCCTGTTACATTCTAATGGTAATATGAGTGTTATGGTTTATCATGAAGAGTGTGTGAGTTTTGCTTCAAAAGTGATTGTGGAAGTCAAAAATAATGTGTTTGGCAAGAAGTCTCATGAAAAGACCAGTCAAGAGACCTGGAGGAATAATTGTCTTCTGAAGAAGGAATTGATTAAACATGAAAAAAAATTCTTATAAATTTGTGAAACTCTGGATGAAATATATATACTATGATATATATATTTGAATATATGTAGAATACATAGGTAAAATATATGTATGAAAACAGAAATCTAAGTAAGATTTGAAGCCCAGAAGGGCATTGGTCCCTTGATTGGGACTACTTAGCTTTGAATTACTTTCTGCAAAGTTGTCTCAGATAAATCCATATACAATGACATAGGACCTTGTACCTTGGATGATTGAATGTAGAAGTGAACATCCAGTCAAAAAGGGATAGTTGGTAGTGAAAGTTTAATAAAATATGTACTTGTCACTTCCTGTGTTTCTGTATGCTTAATAAAACACTGTTGAAATCTTGAGAATTGTTTGCTAATCTTGTTCCCAGAATGTGCTGTCCCCATCTGCCAAACTGCAGATTGTACTCCCTCACCCGGTTAAGCGCTAACTGCCCACTGACCCTTACCCATCAATAAACTTCCCTCCCTGCCCTCTCCAAGAAAAGTATATAAGCTCTGCTGAAGCTGTTCTCAGGACTCTCTGCTCTATTCAAGTGAACTCTGAGCCCCAGCATGCTGGACCCCCAGTAAATCCTTTGCTGTTGCATGTTAAAGTCTCTTGGTTGTCCCTTCCTCTGACACTAGCCCGACCTTTACATATGGAGGTTCCACAGAGATCAAGCAGCGGTGGACGAGAGACCCCAATGGACCCCCCGCAGATAAGTAAGGCGCCTCTTTCTGGTTTCAGGTTTCATGTTAGGGTTTGGCAAAATGGCTGTCAATGAAGAGTGTGACCTCTCTCTGATGGTGGCTGACAGTCGTGTTACAGAACCACAGGCCACGTCCCTGGAGGACGCCTGAGAGGACTCGGGAAATTGAGGAACAATAGTCTCCTTGACTCAGTGATATTTTGTTTTGGATTCAGTATTGCCAGTCCATCGGATTTTGCCGGCTACTCAGTCATGGTCTCAGTGTTGAACGTCCATTGCCTGTCTTTATTGTCTTGTCTTGCCTGTGTCATGTGTCTTGCTTTCACTGTTTGTGTATCTCTCATTATGGAACAGAGCACTTCAATGCCTCTGTCCCTGACCCTTGATCACTATACCAAAGTCCGTTTAAGGGCTCAGAATCTCTTTATTTCAGTAAAGCCCCGGATGTGGTAGACTCTCTGTACCTCAGAATGGCCCACCTTTGGAGTCGGATGGCCCCTAGAAGGATCTTTCTACTTCCCACTAATTTATAATTCAGAGATATTGTCTTTCAGCCGTGGCCAGATAGTCATCTGGATCAACAGCCATATATTTTAATTCAGCAGGACCTCTGCAAATTTCCTCCTCAATGGGTCAAGCCTTTCCTTGCCCCTGCCCCCGCAATGACTCCTTCCCCCAGGAACTCACAAACACTCTGCTCCTCCTCCTCCTCCACACTCTGTTTTCCCTGTGTCACCAGATTTGAGTCTACTGGACTCTCCTCCCCCTCCTTATCCCCTGCCCTCATCCTCTAACCCCCAACACCCTCTAAGTGATACCCCTGCTGCTGACTGAGCCTCTCCTCCATTGAAGGAAGCTAAGCCGGCCCAGCGCCCTCCAGGTAATTCCCCTGCAGCACACACAGCACCTCCTCCCATGGAGGAAGCTGGCCCTGCTAAAGGAACTCGCTGGCGGTGAATGATTGAAAACCCTGGAACTCTTGGGATGCCTCCCCTTCGACCCTATGGACCAATGATTGACAATGGCCATTGGGGGAAAATTCAAGCCTACCAGTATTGGCCGTTCTTCTCTTCAGACCTATGTAACTTAAAAAATAGGAATCCCCCTTTTACCGAGGACCCCACCCGGCTCTCAGGTGTGGTTGAGTCATTGATGTTTTCACACCAGCCTACTTCGGATGACAGCCAACAACTGCTAGGGACTTTCTTCATGACAGAGGAAAAAAAGGGAATTCTCCAGGAAGCTAAAAAAAAATCCTTGGACCAGGTTTGCATCCGACACAACTTACCAACATAATCAAAGCCGGCTTTCCCTTGAACTGACCCAACTGGGACCCCAACACCTTTGAAGGTAGGGAGCATCTGTCCACTTATCGCCGGGCTCTAATAGTGGGTCTCCGAGCAGCCGCTAGTGACCAACTAATTTGGCCAAGGTAAGAGAGATTATCAGGGGCCTGATGAATCTCCCTCTATGTTTCTAGAGAGAATTATGGAGGCATATAGGAGCTATAATCCTTTTTATCGTCAGGCAGAGAATCAAAAGGCATCTGTCACGATGGCCTTATTGGGCAAACTGCCCTGGATATTAAAACAAAGTTACAAAGCTTAGATTGATTACAAGATATGACTTTGAGAGATTTAGTCAGAGAAGCTGAGAAGGTATACTATAAGAGAGAAACTGAGGAAGAGAAGGGAGCAAATGGAGGATAAAAGAAACAAAAGGCAGAGTAAGGCGTTGACTAAGGTCCAGGTCACAACAACAAATAGGCCAAAAATTAAGAAACAGGGAGACAAGAAGGTATACATTGGCCCACGACAGAGGCCACCCTTGGCCTCAGATCAATGTGCCTACTCAAACAAAAAGGACACTGGGCCAAAATTGACATAGAAAGCGACAGCCACGCCAGCCAGCCATTCTGACTCTGGAGGATGACTAAGAAAGTCGGGGCTCAGATCCCCTCCCCGAGCTCAGAGTAACTTTTGAAGTGGAGGGGACCCCAGTAAACTTTGAAGTGGATACAGGGGCAATATACTGAGCCCATAAGGCCACATTGGGCCCTCTATCAAATAAAAAATCTCTATTTCAAGGGGCTAATGGCAGTAAATATCGGGCTTGGACAACTAAGAGGACCATGGACCTGGGAAAAGGAAAAATCCATCACTCCTTCCTAGTAGTCCCAGAATGCCTGGCCCCATTGATTGGCGGAGATCTGCTCACCAAGCTCTGGGCCAAAATAAATTTTAACCCTGAAGGCCCTTAAGTGGAATTTCTAAATCTTTCAGTAAAAACTCCAAGAGCCACGGCTCTAACTATGTCAGTAGAAAATGTACATCAACTCACTCACCTTGGTTCAAAGAAACTGCAGGCATTCCTGAAGGATCAAGAACAGAGTTTTCCACTAACAGACTCACAGTGAAGAAAATAACTGAATGGGTAACAAAAGCCTGTTGGGTTCATCAATTGGTAAATGCTTACCCTTCCAAGCTTCCTGTATTAAAGCACATACGAGGAACCAAACCAGGACAATACTGGGAAGTGGACATTACTGAAATAAAGCCAGCAAGGTATGGACTTAAATATCTCCTAGTCTTTGTAGATACATTTTCAGGATGCATTTAAGCCTTCCCCACAAAAAAAAAGAAAAAAAAAAAGAAAAGAAATAGCGCAAATTTTGGTCAAGAATATCCTAGAAGATATTTTTCCAAGATACAGCCTGCCTAAGTTAATAGGGTCTGATAATGGACCGGCGTTCATGGCCCAGGTAAGTCAGGGGTTAGCCAGGACCCTGGGGATTAATTGGAAGTTACATTGCGCTTATAGACCCCAGAGTTTAGGACAGGTAGAAAGAATGAACCAAACCATTAAACAGACCTTAACAAAATTAAGCTTAGAGACCGGAATAAAAGATTGTACTATGCTCCTGCCTTATGCACTGTTAAATGAAGAAAATACTCACTCTGATTTTAGTGTAACCTCACCCCCTATGAAATTCTCTATGGTGCCCCTCCTCCAGTAAGGGACCTAACACCAACTCTAAAACCTTACAATCCCTTCCACACCAGCTTGCTTGACAGACTTAAAGCTCTTGAAAGAATTCAGTGACACCTGTGAAAACAGCTGGCCACTGCCTACCAAACTGGGGACGAGGGGACTCCACATCGATATCAAGTAAGAGACTTTGTCTTCGTAAGACGACATCAGGTGACATCGCTGGAACCCCGCTGGAAAGGACCATTCCAGGTGCTACTTATAACACCTACAGTGGTAAAGGTAGATGGAATCACTTCCTGGATGCATGCCTCTCATCTCAAGCCTGCGCCCTGTCCAGACATTGACTGGAAACTGGAATTGGCTGGAAACTGGAAAAGACTGGTAACCCTTTCAAATTGCACATTCGCCGTGTGGATAAGGCTATAGACTCTCCCCTTGACCACCAGTATTTCTAACCCTCATCACCCCTTTCAGCAGCGATGGCTGATCACAAATCCTACTGGACAAGAAGTTTAATCAATCTTGCATACAGCCCCCTTAGGGACCTGGTGGCCATCTCTCCACCCAGACATTTGTCAGCTGGCTATATGTCTTTCCTATTCAGATATCCCTGAAGAAGAGGATCCCACTAAAATTCCATTAAATCCCTTCCGTATCATATGTAATGGAAACAAACATTATGGATGTAGGGACACGTGAGCCAGATGCAGGTCGGCTAGCCTAGATTACTATGTTTGCCCGGTGAACTATCAAAGCCACAAACAGCCATGGCTGTGTGTGGGAAAAGCCGACTTCTTCTGTAATCAAGGGGATGTGAGCATACAGGGGCTGCACGATGGAACCCAAACTCCTAATCAAATTCAGTACACAGCATTGGCCATATTACCAATAAGATAACCTAAATCGATGGCACCCAGAGGGGTCTCTATATCCTCAAATTCTGTGGAACCTTTTTAACTTTGGGAAGGGCTCAAAGGCGTGAAAAGAGATTCCCCTATGTGGAGGCCTTTTCCGTCCTTCGCTCACATCCTGAACTATGCTTCTCCAATAGATCCTCACCCTCAGCCTTCTGCTCTAGTCTCTCTGCTGTCACTCCCACCTCAACAACCTGATTTCTCCCATCCCGTTACTAGATCAACAACCCAAACATCCTCCGGTTCTCAGACCATTGCCCCCTTGCTGAGGTAGCAGGTACTTAGTTACCACTCTACCCACTCACTCCTCTCTTCTCCTGTCAGCACCCATACGGGGTTTCACCAGGTCCTTTTACCAGCTAACCTAAAGCTCAAAATAGCTGAGAAGACCCCTATCCAAGATGTAATAAAAATGGTCTTTAAAGTTGCTTTGTCATCACTGAAAACAGGTTACTAAGAATTTAAAGTCCCTCACAGGCTTTTTGGATACACACTCCCATCTTCCCCTCTTTTCTACATGTTCTACTGCTCAAGTTTTTGTTGCTAGAAAATCCCAAACCCCTTTCCCATTATTCTTTTACATCTCTCCGTACTCATTCTCAGATCCTCGGAACTGCTCTAAGTCCCGCCTTCCCTCTCTTTCCCCTCTGTTCCACACCCACAGAAAAGTCTTAACTGATCTTCTCCAGATGTCTTCACCATGGCTGACTTTAGGACGTTCAGCAAAAGAGTCCCTATAAAAGAGTTCAGTGTAGACAAACTTCCTGTTTTCATGTGGCCCTGTTCTACTTGGCCACTGGCTAAAACAATCAGTACTTGTAAGCTAGACACCCCCTTACTAGTTTTTCACAAAATATGTGAACAAGGCCTCTGACTTTGAGCTGGGGCTTCAAAGAGATGGCTACATTTCTATGATAAAGAAGTTACCAACTGGCTCCATGGTAACAGCTGGCAAGCGGAAAAAAGAAAGGGATGAAATATCTCTCCCCCTCCCAGGTGTCCTTGAAAAGTTAATTTGCTCAGAACAGAGGAAAAAAACATAAAAAAACTGCTTTTTGTGAATTTCTGCTGACTGTGAACTTCTGAGCACATTCCCTTACATGTTGGGTACAAAATTCTGAAACTTCCTAAACTTGGGGTTCATGGGATTAATTGATTACAACAGAAGCAATGCCCTCTGAATCCGTTTGCAACCAAATAGGACTGTTTCCCTAGCTTTGGTGCTATCTTAGGTGCCTTGTCTTGACTGTTCCTACAAGAGTATAATTCTATATACTTAAACATTTTTATGTTTTCATTAAATGGTCAACAGTGGTGATTAAATGTGTAATGGTGCAGAGGTTACCCAGAGTGCTCTATCATGATGCAGGTTCATTTGAAGATCAAACAGGGGGGCATACAACCCGGTTCCACAGGGAACATATATCCCTCACTTCAGCCATCCTATTAGGAATACTAGTTGCTGCAGGGGAGGTCACAGGAACCACTGCCTTGGTCCATGGTACACAGCAAAATACCCAATTAGAAGCAGCAATAGACCAAAACTTAAAGATATTAGAAACCTCCATCACAGCTTTGTGGGAATCTTTAACCTCTCTCTCTGATGTTGTTTCATACAACAATCGAGGGTTGGACCTCCTCTTCATGAGAGAATGGTGCCTTTGTGCTGCATTGAGGGAAGAATGTTATTTTTATGGCAACAATACTGGAGTTGTAAAAAATTTATGAGTAAAATAAAAGGATGCCTTGAAGAGTGTCAACGAAAGAGAGAGGCCCAAAAAGGGTGGTTTGAGTCTTGGTTCACACAGTCCCCCTGGTTAACTATACGTTTATCAACCTTGGCCAGTCCAATAATAATACTCACATTCTTGCTAACTATAAAACCCTGTTTGCTCAACCATGTATTTTCATTTCTCCAACCTCAAATTAGACAAGTTAAACTTATGGTAATACCCCACTAGCAGACATAGAATGTGACACCACTCCAATGATCACTTTTATGATTAAAAGTAGCCAGAAGAAGACGTGGGGAATGAAAGGTTAATAAAATGGTACTTGTCACTTCCTCTTTTTCTGTATGCTTAACAAAACACTGTTGAAATCTTGAGAACTGTTTGCTAATCTTGTTCCCAGAATGTGCTGTCTCCAACTTCCAAAATATATAATGTACTCCCTCTCCCGGTTGCATGCAAACTGCCCACTCGCCCTGACCCATCAATAAACTTCCCTCCCTGCCCTCTACAAGGAAAACACATAAGCTCTGCTTAAGATGTCCTCAGGGCTCTCTGCTCGATTCAAGGGAGCTCTGAGCCCCAGCATGCTGGACCCCCAATAAACCCTTTGCTGTTCCATGAGACAGTCTCTTGGTGGTCTCTTCCTCTGACGCTCACCTGAACATTACTTGGATGATTGAATGTAGAAGAGAACATCCAGTCAAAAAGGGATAGTCGGTAGGATTAGGAAGATAGTCGGTATGTTTAGGAAGGAGAGTGAGTATAGGATTTGGAACAAAAGTTTTTTAGCAATAGGGTTTTGGTTAGAGAGTGAATGTAAATGTGAGCACATATGAACCATCACAATGATGAACTGGGGAAAATATGTAGGAAAGCAGATATCAATAGAGACATTACGAAATCAGGCAAAGTATAAAGTGTGTGATAGAATTAGGCATTTTCAACAGGGTTGATTTTGGATATATTATCTTAGGAAGAAACGAATATATTGTCACAAATAGGATTGACTTTTGAGAGCATTAGGCAACCTGGACATGGATGTTTTTAGTAATCCATGTTAACTTTACATTTAGGCTTTGGTAGAAACATAAGTGTGACCTTTTCTTTTTGTGTCCAGAATATTACTGGGTTAAATTGTATATGTAGATCAGGTGACATGAATATTTCTTCCACCATTTCTGGGAGCCATAATTTGAATACGTATAAATTAGTATTGAGTTTACAATGAGGTGTACCTTGTGTCTATGAATATAGAGACAATGCATAAATAGACTATACTGTGAATAAATAATATAACTGGTTCCACTTTAAATAATGGATTGATTTGATATCTGAAAATATATAAGAAATCTTATATTGATATACAATCATTCATTCCATCCAGTTATACATCTAATGGCAATATTAGGGTTATGGTTTATCATGAACGGTGTGTGAGTTTTGCTTCAAAAGGGATTATGGAAATCGAAAATAATGGGTTTGGTAAGAAGTCTCATGAAAAGACCAGTCAAGAAACATGGAGGAATACATGTGTTCTGAAACAGAAAATTATTGAAAGTGAAACACATACCCATAATTTTGCTAACTTGTGGATGAAATATATACTCTATTATGTGCATTACCTGAAGAAATAGTAATGTACCAGTGGCGAATAAGAATGAACATGAAAATACACATCATGTCCCATATGAATCTACTTGTATTAATGAGAAACTGGGTCAATTATTGTAGAAATATTAGGATATGTATGCACCATTCACTGAAGTTAGTTTTCATTACTAGGAAGCAAATATGTATTTCAGGTGGATGAATATTTCAGAGAATAACCTTTTGAAATGTTGACTATAAATCCACATACATGAATATGAAAAAATTTAGGGAGTGTATAATAAGGCATATATATTTTATATTTTAAAAAAATCTGGAGTGTGTATATATACACACACAGAGAGAGAGAGACATTAAAAAGTAGCAATATATATGCCAATCGAAATTCACCGTGATATATATATCTTACACAGATAGAAAAATATTCAATTTACTGAACATGGATTTATGTATAATATTGTTCAACTAGGAGGCTCACACATAGGATGAATTTTCAAATCCCATAGCGTTTAGGTGGAGTGATCACTTCTCATCATTTGTATCTGTCAAGTCAGACACCTCACAAGAACGTATGTGTGATACCAGGTAGTATTCTATATGTGCATATAAAAATAGATGTGCTCAATAGGTTACATAAAATGGGAGAGAGGAATTCACATATTTGTTAAATTTAAAAATACATGGAGAACTATTTCAATTTAAATCGACTAGATTTATAGCACCTACATTTTGTCATGCAAAAGCCATGTCCAACTATACACCATGCCTCCTCTGAACTGCTTGTATTTATATTCTGTTTGGGTTATTTTTCTCCATCTTATTAGGATTAGTAGTCAGAGACAAGTAGGGTATGGGTTAGTGTCACGGATTCAGTATTTCAAATGGAAAATAGGAAAATAAATCCAATGTGTATGCAAATATGTGCCACAAAAAATATTCCCACTCTCATCCAGAAAAATGCCTTGAAATTATCTTCGCCCCAGGTAAAACACAATTAGAAAAGAAGAGTTAGAAAATCTGTGAATACATATGTGGAATGGAAAATGCTCAGGAGTTCACAACCTTGGAGGTGGTAGAGAAGTTTCCAAAAGTAAGGGACAGTGTAAACACTCCACAATCATGGAGCTATGCTGGCCTAAAGACTTCTTGAGAAACTGCCTCTGAGTTTGGGCATTTGAAATATATGTTGTTGTCAGGAGCTTTAGCTTCCTTTGAAGTGAGACCATCAAACCTGGGTCAGTATCTATGTGACCTGGAGGACATGGTTTCTTATTTTCCGATGAACATGAGGCAGCAGTGCTGAAGTCTCTTTGTAGGTAAACTGTGGCCTCTTCGGGCAAAGTGACACCCCGTGTGGACTTTGAAGCCATTTGGTCATCCTCCACTTTTCGTGGTGTTTTTTTGCTGCTGCACTGGGAGTTTGGTATTTGATTCATGACATACAAGGAGTTCAACTGGGACACAGTGCATGAGGGAGTCTTGTAAAGTGTGGTGGGTCAGGCTCTGCAGGAGAATGCACCAACTGGGCTTCTATTCCACATTGCTTGCCGCCTTGACCATAGCAACCTAATTCTGAACATTGCCCTGAAAACTCTGCATATAACAAGATGCCTTTTCATATAATGGTCTCCTGGCTGCATCAAGTCAGTCACAAGCCATTTGGACGCCAATGGCAGATCCACATGGCCACATCACAGATGTATTATCACACACCTGCCTACCACTGCTCTAGGCCCACTACTCAGCAGGCTCCAACTTACTGGCATCTCTGTTCTACACCATTTTCATGAAACCCAGTCAATCAAGGCACTGTCTGTTACACTCATGATCAGCAACAGGACATCCAATGGTTCTCCAGTGCCATCTGGTCATTGGGAATTTCAAAAATTTCATGGTGTTTTTCTTTCCATTTTTCAAGAATGAAGTTGGAGGCACTTTGGGGTTTCCATTCATCCAGGAACCATTACATGGGGAGGAAGCTCATTTCAATGAAAGCTCTGAGGAACTCTAACAGGCAAGGCTTCCCAAACACTGGCCAAAAGGTCACATGAAGCCAGGCCCATTGAGGTCTACAACGTGAGGTCCATGTGTCTTTTGACTCTAACTATGGCTGCCAAGTTTTTCAGAATAAAATCATGTGATATCCTTGCTGAGATTTTCAGCTCTCTGTGGAAAGCCATCCTGGGCCTAGATCTCAGGTTTCAAGGGCAACTCTCATGTGTGGCCTCCTACAATGCCAACACAATTAATGGCAATACTTCTCTGAGGTCAGTTCCAGAACTCAGTCTCCAAGGAGAATCACACCAGAGTTCAAGCCCATGTGGACCCTGTCATCTCTTCCAACCGCCACACAAATGACCACAATTAAAACCAAAACATTCCCACATGGCCCTCATCTTCATCCATATAGGCACTCATCATAAACTCTGGCTGGAGGTTTCCATGAGGGATGCAGCCCAAGACAGTGTCCAAAATATCCACCATTGCCCCTCATTTGTCTAAATTTAGGGTGGTCTGGAAACCCTTTCTGTGAACCAAGAGTGATCAAATAGGCGTGCCGTTAATACTGCTCTGCTTCTCCAATTTGAGGCCTACTGACTGTCAGGTATAGATTGCTTATGTGATTTGGCATCATGAGAGAAACCAAGCACTTATGCAGGACTTTGAATAACTCATTTGACCTATAGGAATCCTATTCTCACTTGATGGACGTCAGGAACCTAACAGAGGAAGGCAAGAGACTTCATCCACAATGACTGATCCTTTTGCCATTTTGGTTTTGGATGCACACATGGGATCTTCTTTAGATTTATCAGGAGCTGAGAATCTTAGCCACAGCCTCAACCAGGGCCTAGTGTCTGATTAAGACACATCCCTTTCCAAAGAAATTAAGCAATGAGCCACAGGTGATGCCCATTCATTTCCATTTGAAAACTGTTTCTTCAGGCTTCAAAAAGGGGTGGCCTGAAACAAAGACCTTCCTGACATTCAAGGCAACAGAACCATAGGTAAGCAAATGGCCCAAAGCAGGGTTTCTCCAATGAGACTTTACTGGTCACACTAATATCTGAGATGTTCCCATTCCCTTCAGCTATCAAGAACATGGCCATGTCACAGATCATGGAGGTTATACATATCTTGGACAATAAATCATGAGCTCATTCTGGAGAGTGGCCAGAATTCAGGAAGAAAACCGGAACTTAGGAAGTTAGTAGTTGTTTCCTATCCATAAGACAAGCCACAGTCTATTCATCACTTATGAACGATGAATGCTGGGAAGCTTTCTACTAGACAGGACACCTCCATTGATGCATTCTCTTTTCTAATGTCTAAAACCACGGACACAGTGGATACACAGACATAGAAACACTCGCCTTGTCAAAAGAGTTACTATCAACAGTAGACTCCAAAGCAAACGAACCACCTTTATTACCTATTCGCAGAATATGAGACAAAACCACAAACTCACACCCACACACATAAAGTCACCTCATTCCCAAAAGTGGATCTGTGACTATCTGGAGTGTCCTCTGACTGGTGAGCCATACTATGTTCCTCTCGAAATGGCCTTTCCTCTCTCAGATTTTGTCTCCTTGGCCAACTCTGTGATGCTTTGAGGAGCCTGCAGTTAGCCACTACCTGCTATCTCAGGAAAGGCCTCTCTTCAGAGCTCAATTGGCATTTGGCCATCCTCAAATCAGTAGGTACCAAGAAGGTCTGAATCTGTACTTGGTAAATACAAACAAGTGAGCCCACTGGGACTGGGACTGGGACTGGCTCTCGGTGCCTGGCTTCTTGCATCACAATTTCAGAGAGTTTCATCACCAAGGAAGTTAGCTAGGACACTTCCTTCAGGAACTGAATGAGGTCACTGCCTTGGCAACAACTTTGTCCTAACCGTTGCTTCCAAGGGTTCCATGAGATGGAGGCTGCTCCTACTTTGTGTGACAATTTGAGTTGTTACAATGGTATATCAAAATAGGCACCTGGGAACAGCTCTCCACGCAGGCCTGCTTAGGTCCATCTTCTCTACATTAAGAAGAGAAAGGCTGATGCATACACATCCCTTCGTCCTGTTCAGGTTGTTTTCCATGAAGATGGATTTTGCTCTCTCAGATCCTTCATAGCTGCCTACATCTTCTCCAGGGATCATTTCTGCATCGAACTTTGAGGTTCTCAGCAGTTGGAAGATACCCTACATTCCTGTATTGTAAGGCGAACTCTGTCCCTGCTCTTTTGTAATTTTAGATTGAAGCAACAGTGTATGGTTAGGGTTAATAACAGGTTCGATTTGGGCAAGGAATCATTATGCGGGATGAATAATGGTATTGGGAACCTGCAATATTTATAGGAATATAGAGATGAAATATAAGTATGAAAACAGAAATCTAGGTAAGATTTGAAGCTCAGAAATGCATTGGGCAACTGATTGCGATACGTAGCTTTGAATTACGTTCTAGATACATGTTTCAGAAAAATCGATATACAATGGCATAGGATCTTGTACCTTGGATGATTGAATGTAGTAGAGAACATCTACTCAAAAAGGGATAGTCGATAGGATCAGGAACATAGTCAGTATGTTTCGGAAGAAGAGTGAGTATAGGATTTGGACCAAAGTTCATAAGCAATAGGGTTTCGGTTAGAGAGTGAATGTCAATGTCAGCACATGTGAAGGGTCAGTCACAATGTTGAACTGGAGAAAATATGTAGGAAAGTAGATATCAATAGAGACATTAGGAAATCAGGCAAAGTACAAAGTGAGTGAAAAAATTAGACATTTTCAATGGTATTGAGGTTGAATATATAATCTTAGGAAGAAACAAATATGTAGTCACCAACAGGATGATCATTTGAGAGCATTAGGCAACCTGGACATGGATGTTTTTAGTAATCCATGTTCAGTTTCCGTTTAGGCTTTGTTACAGTCATACGTGTGACTTTTGCATTTTGTGTCCAGAATACTACTGTGATAACATGCATATGTAGATCAGGTGACAAGAGTATTTCTTCCACCATTTCTGGGAGCAATATTTTGAAGATGTATAAATTAGTATTGGGGGTACAAAGAGGTGTAACCTGTGTCTATGAATATAGAGATAATGCATGAATAGACCATACTGTGAATAGATAATATAACTGGTTCCACTTTACAAAATGTATTGAATTGATATCTGAAAATATATAAGAAATCTTATATTAATATAAAATCATTCATTCCAACCAGTTATACATCTAATAGTCATATTATAGTTATGATTTATCATGCAGTGTGTGTCCGTTTTGCTTCAAAAGTGATAAAGGAATTCGAAAATAATGTGTTTGGAAAGAAATCTCATGAAAAGATCAGTCAAGAAACATGGAGGAATCCATGTGTTCGAAAGCAGGAAGTGATTGAAAGTGAAACAAATGCCTATAAATTTGCTAACCTGTGGAGGAAATATATATCCTATGATGTGCATAAACTGAAGAAATTGTAATGTCCCAGTGTTGAATAAAAATGAACATCGATAAACACATCATGTCCCATAGGCATCTATTTGCATTGATGATAAACTGTGTCAGTTACTATAGAAATATTAGGATTTGTATGCACCATTCACTGAAGTTAGTTTTCAGTACTAGGAAGCAAATATGTATTTCAGGTGGATGAAATTTTTTGAGAATAATCTTGTGAAAAGTTGATTATAAATCCACATTCATGAACATGAATAAAATTAGGGAGTGTATATAAGACACATATATTTCATATTTTGAAAAATAGAAGGAGAGAGTGTATATATATATATATATATATATATATATATATATATATATATATATATATATATACACACACACAGACACACACACATACACACCCAGAGACATTAAAAATAGCAATATATGCCAATCAAAATTCACCATGAAATATATATCATCCACAGATCCAAAAATATTCATTGTACTGAACATGGATTTGTGTATAATTTTGTTCAACTAGGAAGCTCACCCATAGGTTGAATTTTCAGTTCCAACGACATTTAGAAGGAGTGATCTTTTCTCTCAATTTGTATCTGCCAAGTTAGCCACCTCACAAGAATGTACGTGTAGTACCAGGTAAGATTCTCTATGTGTATATAAAAATATATTTGCTGAGTAGGCTACAGAGAAAGAGAGACAAGAATTCACATATTTGTTATCTTTAAAACCACATGGACAACTATTGCAACAAAAAATTGTCTAGATTTATAACCCCTAACCTTTAAAATGCAAAAGGCAAGTCCAACTATACACCATGCCTCCTCTGAACTGCTTGTATTTCTATTATGTTTGGGTTATTTTTCTGCCTCATATTAGGATTAGTAGTCAGAGACTAGTAGGGTGTGGTTTAGTGTCAGAGATAAAGTATTTGAAATGGAAAATTGGAAAATGAATCCAATATGTATGCAAATATGTCCTACACAAAAGTCTTCCCACTCTCATCCAGATAAATCCTTTGACATTACCTTCACCCCATGTAAGATGCAATTCGAAGAGAAGAGTTAGAAAATCTGTGAATACATATCTGGAATGGAAAATGCACAGGAGTTCACAACCTTGGAGGTGGTAGAGGAGTTTCCAAAAGTAAGTGACTGTGTAAACACTCCACAAACATGGAACTCTGCTGGCCAATAGCCTTCTTGTAAAACTGCCTCTGAGTTTGGACACTTGAAATATATCTTGTTGTCTGGAGCTTTAGCTTCATTTCTGGTGAGACCATCAAACCTGGATCTGCATCTATGTGACCTGGAGGATATCGTTTCTTATTTTCCATTGAACATGTGGTACCAGTGTTGATTTCTCTCTTTGTTGGTAAACTGTGGCCACTGGAAGCTTATTGTCTCCCTGAGTGGACTGTGAAGCCATTTGGTCATCCTGCCCTTTTTGTGGTGTTTCTTTCTTTTTTTTTTAATTTTATTTTTTTATTGGTTGTTCAAAACCCTACAAAGCTCTTGACATATCATATTTCATACATTAGCATACATTAGCTTCAAGTGAGTTATGAACTCCCTTTTTTGCCCCAAGTACAGATTGCAGAATCACATGGGTTACACATCCACATTTTTACATAATACCATAATAGTAACTGTTGTATTCTGCTACCTTTCCTATCCTCTACTATCCCCCCTCCCCTCCCCTCCCATCTTCTCTCTCTACCCCTTCTACTGTAATTCATTTCTCACCTTGTTTATTTTCCCATTCCACTTACAACCTCTTATATGTAATTTAGTATAACAATGAGGGTCTCCCTCCGTTTCCATGCAATTCCCCTTTTCTCTCCCTTTCCCTCCCACCTCATGTCTCTGTTTAATGTTAATCTTTTCTTCCTGCTCTTCCTCCCTGCTTTATTCTTAGTTGCTCTCATTATATCAAAGATGACATTTGGTATTTGTTTTTTAGGGATTGGCTAGCTTAACTAAGCATAATCTGCTCTAGTGCCATCCATTTCCCTGCAAATTCCAAGATTTTGTCATTTTTTAGTGCTGCGTAATACTCCATGGTGTATAGATGCCACATTTTGTTAATCCATTCATCCATTGAAGGGCATCTGGGTTGGTTCCACAATCTAGCTATTGTAAATTGTGCTGCTATGAACATCGATGTGGCAGTATCCCTGTAATACGCTCTTTTAAGGTCTTCAGGGAATAGTCCGAGAAGGGCAATAGCTGGGTCAAATGGTGGTTCCATTCCCAGCTTTCCCAGGAATCTCCATACTGCTTTCCAAATTGGCCGCACCAATTTGCAGCCCCACCAGCAATGTACAAGAGAACCCTTTTCTCACTCCAGTAAGATTGGCAGCCATTATGAAATCAAACAACAACAAGTGCTGGCGAGGTTGTGGTGTTTCTTGATGCTGCAATGGGAGGTTGGTATTTGCTTCATGAAATACAAGGAGTTCAACTAGGATATAGGGCTGGAGGGAGTTGTGTCACGTGTGTTGGGTCAGGGTGTGCAGGAGAATTCACCAACCAGGGTTCTATCCCACATAACTTGCCCCCTTGACCATAGCAACTTGATTGTGAACATTGCCCTGAAACCTCTCCATATAACAAGATGCCTTTTCATATAATGGTCTGCTGGCTGTACCAAGTCAGTCACAAGCTATTTGGAAGCCAATGGCAGATCCACATGGCGACACCACAGTTGTATTATCACACACCTGCCCACCACTGCTCTAGGCCCACTACTCAGCAGGCTCCAACTTACTGGCATCTCTGTTCTGCACCATTTTCATGAAACCCAGTCAATCAAGGCAGTGTCTGTAACACAACAATCAAGCCACTGTCTGCAACAGAACATCCAATGGTTCTCCAGTGCCACTTGGTCATTGGGAATTTCAAAAATATCATGGTATTTATCTATCCATTTTTCAAGAATGAAGTTGGAGGCACTTTGGGGTTTCCATTCTTCAAGGAACCATTACATGGGGAGGAAGCTCATTTCAATGAAAGCTCTGAGGAACTCTAACAGGCAAGGCTTTCCAAACACTGGCCAAAAGGTCACATGAAGCAAGGCCTATGGAGGTCTACAACGGGAGGTCCATGTGTCTTTTGACTCTTAACTATGGCTGCCAAGTTTTTCAGAATAAAATTATGCGATATCCTTGCTGAGATTTTCAGTTCTCTGAGGAAAGCCACCCTGGGCCTAGATCTCAGGTTTCAAAGGCAACTCTCATGTGTGGCCTCCTACAATGCCAAAACAATTAATGGCAATACTTCTCTGAGGTCAGTTCCAGAACTCAGTCTCTAAGAGGAATCACACCTGAGTTCAAGATAATGTGGAACCTGTCAACTCTTCCAACCGCCACACAAATGACCACAATTAAAACCAAAACATTCCCACATGGCCCTCATCTTCAGCCGTATAGACACTCATCATAAACTCTAGCTGGAGGTTTCCATGAGGGGCGCTGCCAAAGACAATGTCCAAAATATGCACCCTTGCCCCCCATGTGTCTAAATTCAGTGTGGCCTGGACACCCTTCCTTTGAACCAGGAGTGATCAAATAGGCCTGCTGTTAATGCTGCTCTGCTTCTCCAATTTGAGGCCTACTGACAGTCAGGTATAGATTCATTATGTGATTTGGCATCATGAGAGAACCCAAGTACTTCTGCAGGATTTGAATAACTCATTTGACCCATAGGAATCCTATTCTCACTTGATGGATTTCCGGAACCTATCAGAGGAAGGCAAGAGACTTCATCTACAATGACTGATCTTTTTGCCATTTTGGTTTTGGATGCACACATGGGATCTTCTTTACATCTATCAGGAGCTGAGAATCTTAGCCACAGCCTCAAACAGGGCCTAGTGTCTGATTAAGACACCATCCTTTTCAAAGCAATTAAGCAAAGAGGCACAGGAGATGCCCATTCATTTTCATTTGAAAACTGTTTCTTCAGGCTTCACAAAAGGGTGGCCTGAGGCAAAGACCTTCCTGACATTCAAGGCAATAGAACCATAGTTAAGCAAATGGACCAAAGCAGGGTTTCTCGACTGAGACTTTACTGCTCACACTGATGTCTGAGTTTTCCAAGATGTTCCCATTCCCTTCAGCTATCAAGAACATGGACATGTCACAGAGCTTGGAGGTGGTACATATCTTGCACAATAAATCATGAGCCTATTCTGGAGAGTGGCCAGAATTCAGGAAGAAAACAGGAACTTAGGATGTTAGTAGGTGTTTAAGATCCATAAGGCAAACCACAGTCCATTCATCAATTGAGCAGGATGAATGCTGGGAAGCTTTCTACTAGACAGGACACCTCCATTGATGCATTCTCTTTTCTAATGTCTAAAACCACGGACACAGTGGATACACAGACATAGAAAGTCGCCTTGTCAAAAGACTTACTAGAAACAGTCGACTCCAAACCAAACCAACCACCTTTCCTACCTATTCTCAGAACATGAGACAAAACCGAAAACTCACACCCACACACAAAGGCACCTCCTTCCCAAAAGTAGGTCTGTAACTATCCGGAATGTCTTCTGACTGGTGGGCCATACTATGTTCCCCACAAAATGGCCTCTCCTCTCTCAGATCTTGTCTCCTTGGCCAACTCTGTGATGCTTTGAGGAGCCAACCGTTAGCCACTACCTGCTATCTCAGGAAAAGCTTCTCTTCAGAGCTCTACTGACATTTGGCCATCCTCACATCAGTAGGTACCAAGAAGGTCTGATCTGTACTTGGTAAATCCAAACAAGTGAGCCCACTGGAACAGGGACTGGGACTGGCTCTCGGTGCCTGGCTTCTTGCATCAAAATTTCCGAATGTTCCATCACCAAGGAAGTTAGGTAGGTCACTTCCTTCAGGAACTGAAAGAGGTCACTGCCTTGGCAACAACTTTGCCCTAACCGTTGCTTCCAAGGGTTCCATTAGATAGAGGCTGCCCCTACTTCCTTTGAAAATTTGACTAGTTTCAATTGTATATCAAAATAGGCACCTGGGAACAGCTCTCCATGCAGGTCTGGTTAGGTCAATCTTCTCTACATTAAAAAGAGAGAGGCTGATGCATACACATCCCTTTTTCCTGTCTAGATTGTTTGCCATTGAAGATGGCTTTTGCTCTCACAGGTCCTTCATAGCTGCTGACATCTTCTCCAGGGATTATTTCTGCATCGAACTTTGAGGTTCTCAGCAGTTGGCAGATACCCTACATTCCTGTATTGTAAGGCGAACTCTGTCCCTGCTCTTTTGTAATTTTAGATTGAAGCAACAGTGTATGGTTAGGGTTTATAACAAGTTCGATTTGGGTAAGGAATCATTATGCGGGATGAATAATGGTATTGGGAACCTGCAATATTTATAGGACTATAGAGATAAAATATAAGTATGAAAACAGAAATCTAGGTAAGATTTGAAGCTCAGAAATGCATTGGGCAACTGATTGCGATACGTAGCTTTGAATTACGTTCTAGATACATGTTTAAGAAAAATCGATATACAATGGCATAGGATCTTGTACCTTGGATGATTGAATGTAGTAGAGAACATCTACTCAAAAAGGGATAGTCGATAGGATCAGAAAGATAGTCAGTATGTTTCGGAAGAAGAGCGAGTATAGGATTTGGACCAAAGATCTTTAGCAATAGTGTTTCCGTTACAGAGTGAATGTCAATGTCAGCACATGTGAAGTGTCAGTCACAATGTTGAACTGCAGAAAATATGTAGGAAAGTAGATATCAATAGAGACATTAGGAAATCAGGCAAAAGTATCAAGTGAGTGAAAAAATTAAACATTTTCAACAGTTTTGAGGTTGAATATATAATCTTAGGAAGAAACAAATATGTAGCCAGCAATAGTATTGACATTTGAGAGCATTAGGCAACCTGGTCAGGGATGTTTTTAGTAATCCATGTTCAGTTTACCTTTAGGCTTTGGTACAATCATACGTGTGGCTTTTGCATTTTGTGTCCAGAATATTACAGTGATAACATGCATATGTAGATCAGGTGACATGAGTATTTCCTCCACCATTTCTGGGAGCAATATTTCAAATATGTATAGATTAGTATTGGGGGTACAACCAGGTGTACCCTGTGTCTATGAATATAGAGATAATGCATGAATAGACCATACTGTGAATAAATAATATAACTTGTTACACTTTAAACAATGTATTGAATTGATATCAGAAAATATATAAAAAATCTTTTATTGATATATAATCATTCATTCCAACCAGTAATACATCTAATGGTGATATTACAGTGATGGTTTATCATGAAGTGTGTGTCCGTTTTGCTTCTAAAGTGATAAAGGAAATCGAAAATAATGTGTTTGGATAGAAGTCTCATGAACAGACCAGTCAAGAAACATGGAGGAATACATGTGTTCTGAAGCAGGAAGTGATTGAAAGTGAAACAAATGCCTATATATTTGCTAACCTGTGGAGGAAATATATATCCTACGATGTGCATAAAATGAAGAAATTTTAATGTCCCATTGTTGAATAAAAATGAACATCAATATACACATCATGTCCTATAGGAATCTACTTGCTTTGATGATAAACTGTGTCAGTTACTGTAAAAATATTAGGGTTTGTAAGCACGATTCACTGAAGTTAGTTCTCAGGACGAGGAAACAAATATGTATTTCAGGTGGTTGAATGTTTCTGAGAATAATCTTATGAAAAGTTGATTTTATATCCACATACATGAATATGAATGAATTTAGATAGTGTTTAATAGACACATGTTTTTCATATTTTGAAAAATCTAGATATATATATATATATATATATATATATATATATATATATATATATATATATATATATATAAAACTCATGGAGAAATATTACAATGAAAATTTGACAAGATTTATAACACATACCCTTGATAAAGCAGAAGGAAATTCCAAGTATATACCATGCCTCCTATTAAAGGCCTGTATTTCTATTCTGTTAGTTTTCTTTTTATCCATCATATTAGCATTAGTAGTCAGAGTCTATTAGGGTATGTGTTAGTGTCGGGGATCAGTATTTCAAATGAAAATAGGAAAATAAATCTAATGTGTATGCAAATATGTGCTACACAAAAATCTTGCCACTCTCATCCAGAACAATTCCTTTACATTAACTTCACTCCAAGTAAGACACAATTAGTGGAGAGGAGTTCGAAAACCTGTGATTACATATGTGGAACTGAAAATGTTCAGGAGTTCACAACATTGGATGTGGTAGAGCAGTTTCCAAAAGTAAGGGAGAGGTTAAACACTCCACAAACTTGGAGCTCTGCTGGCCTTAAGACTTCTTGAGAAAATGCCTCTCAGGTTGGGAACATGAAATATATGAAGTTGTCAGGAGATTTAGCTTCCTCATTGTGACACCATCAAATGTGGGTCTGCATCTATGTGACCTGGAGGAAATGGTTCCTTATTTTCTAATGAACATGAGGCAGCAGTTCTGAATTCTTTCTTTTTAAACTGTGGCCACTGGGAGTTAAGTGTCTCCCCGTGTGGTCTGTGAAGCCATTTGGTCATCCTCCATTTTTGTGGTGTTTCTTACTGCTGCACTGGGAGTTTGGAATTGGCTTAATGAAATACAAGGAGTTCAACTGGGACACAATTCTGGAGGGAGCTCTGACACGTGTGATTGCTCAGGGTCTTCAGGAGAATGTTCGAAACATGGGTCTATCCCACATAGCTTTCCCCTTGACTATAACAACCAGATTCTGAACATTGCCCTGAAACCTCTCAATAAAACAAGATGCCTTTACATATAAGGGTCTGCTGCCTGCACCATATCAGTCACAAGTATTTTGGAAGCCAAAGGGAGATCCACGTGGTCCCATCACAGATATTTATTCACAAATGTATAGTCCACTGCTCTAGCCCCAATACTCAGCAGGCTCCAACTTACTGACATCTCGGTTCTGTACCATTTTCATGACAACCAGTCAATCAAGGAACTGTCTGGTACACACATGATCAGCAACAGGACATCCAAAGTTTCTCCAGTGCCACCTGGTCATGGAAATTTCAAAAATTTCATGGTATTTGTATAGCCATTTTTCAAGGATGATGTTGGAGGCACTGTGGGTTTCAATTCATTCAGGAACCATTAAATGGTGAGTAAGCTCATTTCAATGAAAGCTCTGAAGAACTCTCACAGGCAAGGCTTCCCAATGAGTGCCCAAAAGTGCACATGAAGCCAGGCTCATTGAGGTCTACAATATGAGGTACATGTGTGTTTTGAGTCTCAACTATGACTTCCAAGTCTTTCAATAAAAAAATCATGTGTTACCCTGGCTGAGATTCCCAGTGCTCGGTGGAAAGCCACCCTGGGCCTAGATCTCAGTTTCCAAGGGCTAATCTCATGTGTGGCCTAATATAATCCCAAAACAATTCATGGCAATACTTCTCTCAAGTCAGTTCCAGAACTCAGTCTCTAAGGAGTATCAGAGCAGAGTTCAAGCCCTGGTGGACCAAGTCATCTCTTCCAACCGCCACACAAATGACCACAATCAATTAAAACCAAAACACTCCTACATGACCCTCATATTCTTCCATAAAGACACTCATCATAACATATGGCTGGAGGTTTCCATGAGGGGCACAGCCCAAGACAGTGTCCAAAATAAGCTCCCTTGCCCCTCATTTGCCTAAAGTCAGGGTGGCTTGGACACCCATCTTGTGAACCAGGAGTGATCTTTAAGGGTAAAAGAAATTGAAATTAAAGTGTAAAAGTTAAAGTGTAAAAGACCGGGTTTGTAAAGTTTCTAAGATTCAAGGCCTGATTTAAAATGTAAAGGACCAGGTATTGTTAAGTTCCTATGCTACATGAAAAATCTGAAATTCCTGTTACTTGTAGGACAATTTCTGGACTGCCCAGTAAATATTCCCCCTGATCGCCTGGTTGTTTAATAACCTAGGACCCTGTGTGGCTTGGCACATATGCATCGCAGGGCCTAATCCAATCAATTTGAATCTGTACCCCGCTGTAGAACTGACCTATCCCTCCTGCCTGACATGTTCCCACCAATGAATGAACTAATCATGTTTAGGATTTGTTGTTTGATTTTCCCGCAGTGTATGATGATTTTTTAAAAGATACTGTGATATATGTAAAGTCTCGCCCTCCCCAAAAAGTGTACTTAAGCACTGCTCAACCTTAGCTCGGAGATCTGGGCTGCTCTCCCTTCTTGAGTGACCACGGAGCCCTAGCATACTGGATTGGATCCTCAATAAATGTCTTTTGCTGTTGCATGAGCCGTGGTCTCATACATGAACATGAATGAATTTAAGGAGTGTATAATAAGACACATATATTTCATATTTTGAATAATCTATAGAGTGCAGATTTTTCACAAAACACATACAGAGATATTAAAAAGTAGCAATATATATGCCAATCAAAATTCATCATGAAATACATATCATACACAGATCCAAAAATATTTATTTTACTTAACATGGATTTATGTGTAATGTTGTTCAACTAGGAAGCTCACGCATAGGTTGAAATTTCAGTTCCTACAGCGTTTAGGAGGAGTGATCTCTTCTCACAATTTGTATCTGCCAAGTAGGCCACCTCACAATAATGTACGTGTGGTACCAGGTAGGATTCTATTTGTGCATATAAAAATACATGTGCTGAATAGGCAACAGAGAAAGGGAGACAGGAATTCACATATTTGATACCTTTCAAAACACATGGAGAACTATATCAATTAAAAATTAACCAGATTTTTAACAACTACCCTTTATCATGCAAAAGGCAAGTCCAACTATACACCATGCCTCTTCTGAACTGCTTGTATTTCTATTCTGTTTGGGTTATTTTTCTCCATCATATTAGCATTAGTAGTCAGAGTCTAGTAGGGTATGCGTTAGTGTCATGGATTCAGTAATTCAAATGGAAATAAAGGAAAATGAATCCATTGTGTATGCAAATATGCGCTACAAAAAAACTTTCCACTCTCATTCAGAGCAATGCCTTGACATTACCTTCACCCAAGTAAGACACAATTAGAGGACAAGAGTTAGAAAATCTGTGAATACATATCTGGAACGGAAAATGCTCAGGAGTTCACAAGCTTGGGCATTTTAGAGGAGTTTTCAAACTTAAGGGACAGGATAAACAGTCCAAATTCATGGAACTCTGCTGGCCTAAAGACTTCTTGAGAAACTGCCTCTGAGGTTGGGCACTTGAAATATATGTTGTTGTCAGGAGCTTTAGCTTTCTTTGTAGTGATACCATCAAAGATGGGTCTTCATTTATCTGACCTGGAGGACATGGTTTCTTATTTTCCAAAAGAACATGAGGCAGCAGTGCTCAATTCTTCCTTTGAAGGTAAACTGTGGCCACGGAGGGGTAAGTGTCTCCCCGTCTTGACTGTGAAGCCAATTGGCCATCCTACAATTTTCGTGGTGTTTCTTGCTGCTGCTCTGGGCTTTTGGTTTTTCCTTCATGAAATACAAGGAGTTCAACTGGGACACAGTGCTGGAGCGAGTTCTGTCACGTGTGGAGGGTCAGGGTCTACAGGAGAATTCACCAACCAGACTTCTATCCCACATAACTTGAAACATTATCCATAGCAAACTGATTCTGAACATTGTCCTGAAACCTTTACATATAACAAGATGCCTTTACAGATAAGGGTCGGCTAGCTGTACCATGTAAGCCACAAGCCATTTGGAAGTCAATGGCAGACCCAAATGGCCCCACCACAGATGTTTTATCATACACCTGCACACCACAGCCCTGGGCCCACTTCTCAGCACTCTCCAACTTACTGGCATCTCTGTTCTGCACAATTTTCATGAAATCGAGTCAGTCAAGGCACTGTCTGGTACACTCATGATCAGCAACAAGACATCCAAAGGTTCTCCAGTGCCACCTGGTCAGGGGAATTTTATGGTATTTATAGAGCCATTTTTCAAGGATGAAGTTGGAGGCACTGTGGGTTTCAATTCATTCAGGAACCATTAAATGTTGAGGAAAATCATTTCAATGAAAGCTCTCGAGAACTCTCACAGGTAAGGCTTCCCAAAGAGTGGCCAAAATACACATATATTTCATATTTTGAAAAATCTTGACAGTATATATATATATATATATATATATATATATATATATATATATATATATACAAACACACACAGACATTAAAAACTAGCAATATATATGCCAATCGAAATTCATCATGAAATATATATCATCCACGTATCCAAAAATATTCATTTTACTGAACATGGATTTATGTATAATGTTGTTCAACTAGGAAGCTCACCCATAGGTTGAATTTTCAGTTCCAACAGCGTTTAGGAGGAGTGAACTTTTCTAACAATTTGTATCTGCCAAGTCAGCCACCTCACAAGAATATATGTGTGATACAAGGTACAATTCTATATGTGCATATAAAAATACATGTGCTGAATAGGATACAAAGAAATGGGGGAGACAGGAATTCACATATTTGATAAGTTTAAAAATACATGGACAACTCTTTCAACAAAAAATTGACTAGATTTAAAACTCCTTCCCTATATAATGGAAAAGTTAATTCAATGGTAAACCATGCCTCCTCTGATATGTTTGTATTTCTGTTCTATTTGGCTTATTTTTCTCCATTACGTTAGGATTAGTTGTCAGAGTCTTGTAGGGTATGGGTTAGTTTCAGGGATTCAGTATTTCGAAAGGAAAATTGGAAAATGAATCCAATGTGTATGCAAATATGTGCTACACAAAAATCTTCCGACTCTCATCCACAACAATGCCTTGACCTTAACTTCGTCCCAAGTAACACATGTAGAGGAGATGAGTAAGAAAATCTGTGAATACATATCTGGAATTTAATATGCTCAGGAGTTCACAAACTTGCAGGTAGAAGGCGAGATTCCAATAGTAAGGGACAATGTGAACACTCCAAAAACATGGAGCTCTGCTAGCCTAAAGGCTTCTTGAAAAACTGGCTCTGATGTTGGGCTCTTGAAATATATGTTGTTGTCAGGAGCTTTAGCTTTTTTTGTAGTGAGACCATAAAAGCTGGGTCTGCATCTATGTGACCTGGAGGAGATGCTTTCTTATTTACCAATGATCATGAGGCAGCATTGCTGAATTCTCTCTTTCGGGGTCAACTGTGGCCACTTGGGGCTAAGTGTCTCCTCATGTGGACTGTGAAGCCATTTGATCATCCTCCAATTTTTGTGATATTTTTTGCTGCTACACTGGGAGTTCAGTATTTCCTTCACGAAATACAAGGAGTTCACCTGGGACACAGTGCTGGAGGGAGTTCTGTCACGTGTGGTGGGCCAGGGTCTGCAGGAGAATGCACAAACCAGGCTTCTGTCCAACATAGCTTGACCCCTTGACCATAGGAACCTGATTCTGAACATTGCCCTGAAACTTACCCATATAACAAGAATCATTTACATATAAGGGTCTGCTGGCTGCACCATGTCAGTCACAAGCCATTTGGAAGCCATTGGGAAATCCACATGGAAGCACCACAGATGTTTTATCTCACACATGCCCACCTTTGCTCTAGGCCCACTATTCAGCAGGCTCCAACTTACTGGAATCTCTGTTCTACACCATTTTCGTGAAACCCAGCCAATCAAGGCACTGTCTGGTACACTCATGATCACCAACAGGATATCCAATGGTTCTCCAGTGCCTCCTGGATATGGGAATTTCAAAAATTTCATGGTATTTATCGAGCCCATCTTTCAAGGTTGAAGTTGGAGGCACTGAGTGTTTCATTTAATTCGGTAACCATTAAATGGTGAAGAAGCTCATTTCAAAGAAAGATCTGGAGAACTCTCACTGCCAAGATTTCCCAAAGAGTGGCCAAAAGGCCACATGAAGCCAGGCCAATTGAGGTCCACAATGTGAAGTGCATTTGTGTTTTGACTCTCAACTATTGCTGCCAAGTGTTTCAGAATAAAATTATGTGATACCTTGGCTGAGATTCCCAGTGCTCTGTGGAAAGCCACACTGGGAATAGATCTCAGTTTCCAATGGTGACTCTCATGTGTGGCCTCCTAATATCCCAACACAATTCATGGCAATACTTCTCTGAGGTCAGTTCCAGGACTCAGTCTCTATAGGGTATCACACCAGAGTTCAAGCCCAGGTGGACCCAGTCATCGCTTCCAACTTCCACACAAATAACCACAATTAAAACCAAAACACTCCCACATGGCCCTCATCTTCTTCCATATAGACACTCCTCATAAACTCTGGCTGGATGTTTCCATGAGGGGCGCAGCCCAACACAGAGTCCAAATAACCTCGCTTGCCCGTCATTTTCCTAAAGGCAGGGTGGCCTGTACACCCTTCCTGTGAACCACAAGGGATCAAAAATGCCTTCCTTTAATACTGCTCTGCTTCTCCAATTTGAGGCCTACTGACTGTCAGGTATAGATTCTTTATGTGATTTGGAGTCATGAGAAAACAAAAGCATGTATGGGATAGCCTTTGCAGGGCTTAGAAGAACTCATTTGATTCAAAGGATCTCTATTCTCACTTGATGGTGGTCAGGAACCTAAGAGAGGAAGGCGAGAGACTTCATCAACAATTACTGATCTCTTTCCCATTTTGGTTTTGGATGCACACATGGGATCATTCTTTAGATGCATCAGGTGCTGAGAACCTAAGCCACAGCCTCACACAGGGCCAAGAGACTGATTCCGACACATCCATTTCCAAAGAAATTAACAAAGAGCCACAGGTGATGCCCATTTATTTCCATTTTAAAACTGTTTTCTTCAGGCTTCACAAAGCGGTGTCTTGAGGCCAAGACCTTCCTCACATTCAGGGGAAGAGAAGAATTGGTTAGCAAAAAACCCAAAGCAGAGTTTCTCCACTGAGGCTTTCCTGGTCACACTGATATCTGAGTTTTTTGAGATGCTAGCCATTCCCTTTAGCTATCCATTACATGGCCTTGTCACAGAGCTTGGAGGTGGTACATATCTTGGACACAAAACCATGAGCCTATTCTGGAGAGTGGCCAGAATCAGGAAGAAAACAGGAACTTAGGAAATTAGTAGGTGTTGCCCATCCATAAGGGAAGCCACAGTCCATTCATCAATTGGGCAGAATGAATGCTGGGTAGGTTTCTACTAAACAGGACACATCCATTGATGAATTCTCTTTTCAAATGTCTACAACCACAGACACAGTGGGATACACAGACATAGAAACACTCACTTTGTGAAACGACTTACTAGGAACAGTCCACTCCAAACCAAACAAACCGCCTTTTTTACCTATTCTCAGAAAATGAGACAAAACCACAAACTCACACCCACACCCACAAAGGCACCTCCTTCCCCCAAAGAGGTCTGTGACTATCCGGAGTGTCCTCTGACTTGTGAGCCTTATTATGTTCCCTGAAATGTTCTGTCCTGTCTCAGATCTGGTCTTTTTGGCCAAATCTGTGAAGTGGTCAGGAGCCAGCTGTGAGCAACTTCCTGCTTTCTCAAGAAAGGCCCCTCTTCTGAGCTCTCCTGAAATTTGGCCATTCTCACATCAGTATGTACCAAGAAAGACTGACTCTGTTCTTGGTAAATCCAAATAAGTGAGCCCACTGGGAATGGTACTGGGACTGCCTCTGGTAGCCTGGCTTCCTGGATCCCAAGTTCAGAGAGTTCTAACACCAAAGAAGTGAGGAAGGTCACCTCCTTTGTGAACTGAATGAGGTCACTGCTTTGGAAACCACTTTGTCCTAAAATTTGATTCCAAGGTTCCCATGAGATGGAGGCTGCCCCTATTTCCTGTGATACGTTCACAACTGAGGATTGTATATCAACCATAGGCAGCCAGGAACAGCTGTCTACACTGGACTGGTTTGGTCCATCTTCTCTACATTAAGAAGAGTGAGGCTTATTCTGACACATCCCTTCATCCTGACTGGGTTGTTTGCCATGGAAGATGACTTTTGCTCTCTCAGGTCCTTCATAGCTGCCTACATCTTCTCCAGGGATCATTTCTGCATGAAACTTTGAGGTTCTCAGCAGGTGGAAGATCCCCTACACTCCTGTATTGGAAGACTAATTCTGTCCCTCCTCTTCTGTAAAGTTAGATTGAGGAAACATTGTATGGTTAAGGTTAATAACAGCTTCCATTTGGGTTAGGAATCATTCTCTTGGATGAATAATGGTATTGGAATTTTGCTATATTTTCAAGAATATATAGGTGAAATATAAGTATGAAAAAAGAAATCTAGGTAATTTTTGAAGCACAGAAGGGAATTGGCCCCACTATTGGGATTCTTAGCTTTGAATTATGTTCTGCACAGGTGTCTCAGATTAATTGATATACAATGGCATAGGACCTTGTCTTTTGGATGATTGAATGTCGAAGAGAAAATCCAGTCCAAAAGGGATAGTTGGTGGATTAGGAAGATATTCGGTAGATTTAGAATGAAGAGTGTGTATAGCATTTGGACCAAAAGATCTTTAGCAATAGGGTTTTGGGTAGAGAGTGAAAGTAAATGTCAGCACATGTGAAGAGTCAGTCATAATGATGAAATGGGAAAAAAAATACAGGAAATCAGATTTCAATAGAGACATTAGGAAATCAGGCAAAGTATAAAGTGAGTGATAGGATTAGACATTTTCAACAGGGTTGAGGTTGAATATGTAATTTCAGGAAGAAACAAATATGTAGTCACCAATAGGATTCACTTTTGAGAGCATTAGGCAACCTGGACATGGATTTTTTTTTAATCCATGCTCACTTTCCATTTAGGATTTGGTACAATCATAAGTGTGACCTTGCTTTTTGTTTCCACAATATTACTGTGATTAATGTATATATAGATCAGGTGACATGAGTATTTCTTCCACCATTTCTGGGAGCAATATTTTGAAGACATATAATTTAGTATTGTGGGTACAAATAGGTATACTCTGTGTTATATGAATATAAAGATAATGCATGAATAGACCATACTGTGAATAAATAATATAACTGGTTCCAAATTTAAATAATGGATTGAATTGATATCTGAATATATATTGGAAATCATATATTGATATTCATACAATCATTCCAACCAGTTATACATCTAATGGTAATATCACTGTTATGGTTTATCATGAAGTGTGTGTGAGCTTTGCTTCTAAAATGATTATGGAAATTGAAAATAATGTGCTTGGAAAGAAGTCTCATTAAAAGAGCAGTCAAGAAACCTGGGGGAATACATATGTTCTGAAGCAGGAAGTAATTGAAAGTGAAAAAAATGCCTATAAATTTGTGAATTTGTGAATGAAATATGTATTCTATTATGTGCAAAAACTGAAGAAATATTAATGTACCAGTTTTGAATAAAAATGAACGTCAAAATACATATCATGTCCCATAGGAATCTACTTGCATTGACGTTAAACTGAGTCATTTACTATAGCAATATTAGGATTTGTATGCACCATTCACTGAAGTTAGTTTTCAGTATTAGGAAACAAATATGTATTTCAGGTGGATTAATATTTCTGAGAACATTCTTATGAAAAGTTGAATATAAATCCACATTCATGAACATCAATGAATTTAGGGAGTATATAATAAGACACATACATTTCATATTTTGAAAAATCTGGAGAGTTTATACATATATATATGCACACACACACACACACGTATACATTAAAAAGTAGCAATATATATGCCAATCGAAATACATCATGAATTATATATCATCCACAAATCCAAAAATCTTCATTTTTCTGAGCATCGATTTATGTATAATGTTGTTCAACTAGGGAGCTCACCCATAGTTTGAATTGTAAGTTCCAACAGCATTTAGGAGGAGTGATCCCTTCTCACAATTTGTATTTGCAAAGTCAGCAACCTCACAAGTATGTACATGTGATACCAGGTAGGATTCTATATGTGAATATAAAAATGCATGTGCTGAATAGGGTACAGAGAAATGGAGACAGGAATTCTCATATTTGTTAATTTTAGAAACACATGGAGAAGGGAGGGGCAGAGCCGCCAACCGCGCCTGTAAGGTAGGCGGACCTGCGAGCCACCCGTAGAACAGGCCTAGCGGCCCGCCATCATGAAAGACACATCACCACTGCACGCGTGCAAGGAACGCGGACATGCGACCCACAGGCAGAACAGGCCCAGACACCCGCGGAGGGGCAGAGACACCCCTTGTGACTTCAAGATAGGTGAACCTGCGACCCACCAGCTGAAGCGGCCCAGCTGCCTTCAGAGGGGCAGAGCCGGCCCCCGCGCCTGCGAAGTAGGTGGACCTGCGAACACCGACAGACCAGGTGCTAGGCCCCACCAGGGTGCTAGACACATAACCAGGTTTGGGGAGGGGCCGAGCCGCTGCCCGTGCCTGCAAAGCAGGTAGACCTCTCACCCAGAGGCAGAACAGACCCAGCGACCTACCAGCGTGGTAGACACATCGCCCCGGTTGGGGGGGGGCAGAGATGCCACTCACACCTGCAATGTAGACAGCCCTGCAACCCACAGACAGAAGAGGCCCAGCGGAGCGTGGAGGGGCAGAGCTGACGCCTGTGCCTGCAAGGTAGCTGGACCTCTTACCCACTGGCTGAACAGGACCAGCACCCGCAGAGGGGTAGATCAACTCTCCGCTCCTGCAAGGTAGGCGGACCAGCTACCAAGAGGCAGAACAGGCCCAGCGGCGTGCTGGTGTGGTAGGCACATTGCCCCAATTGGAGGAGGGGCAGAGCCGCTGCTTACGCCTGTGAGGGAGACTTTTCAAGAATACAATAGCAATATAAACATTTAGGGGTAAAATTCAATAACACAAAAGTTTCACCAAGCCGAAAAAAACGTGAACAGTAGGGAAAGACAAGGAAAGAAAGGACCACAAGCAACGCAGGTCAACTCAACATTAGAAGAGGTAATATCTGCAGCATATGGAATGTCAGATAAAGAATCAGGATATACTTGCTTCAGATGATCTGAAGTCTCCAGGGAGACATTAGACAGCAAAATCAGACAATGAAAGATCACTTTGACAATGAATTACAAAAACAAATCCAAGAAGCAAAAGATCAACTATACAGGGAGATAGAGGTTATAAAAAACACACAAACAGAAATCATAGAAATGCAGGAAGCAATAAACCAACTTAAAAACTCAATTGAGAATACTACCAGCAGAATAGATCACTTAGAACAATGAAGACAAAGTATTTCAACTTGAAAAGAACATAGAAAGCTCAGCAAGACTGTTAAGAAACCATGAGCAGAACATCCAAGAAATATGGGATAACATGAAGAGACCAAACTAAAGAGTAATTGGGATACAGGAAGGTATACAGGTCCAAACCACAGGATTGAGCAATCTATTCAATGAAATAATATGAGAAAACTTTCCAGACATGAAGAATGAGACAGAATCCCAAATCCTAGAAGCCTACAGGACGCCAAATGTGCAAAATCATAAGAGATAAACACCGAGACATATTATAATGAAGATGCCAAACATACAGAATAAAGAGAGAATTTTAAAAGCTACAAGAGAAAGGAAGCAGATTACATTTAGGGGTAAACCAATCAGGATAACAGCTGATCTTTCAACACAGACTCTGAAAGCTAGAAGATCCTGGAATAACATATTTCAATCACTGAAAGAAATTGGGTTCCAACCAAGAATTGTGTATCCAGCGATTTTAAGCTTCAGGATGGAAGATGAAATTAAAACCTTCCATGATAAACAAAAGTTAAAAGAATTTGCAGCTAGAAAACCATCTCCTCAAAAGATCCTTGGCAAAACATTATAGGAAGACGAAATGGAAAATAACAATGAAAACCAACAGTGGGAGGTAGTACAGTAAAGGGGCGAAAAATAATCAAAGAGAAAAACAAACCATGTTTAGTAACATAAATAAACAAATATGGCTGGAAGAACAACCCATATTTCAAAAATAACCCTAAATGTTAATGCCTTAAACTCACCAATTAAGAGACACAGGCTAGTAGAATGGATCACGAAAGAAGACCCAAAAATTTTCTGCCTACAGGAGACACATTTGATAGGAAAAGACATATATAGACTAAAGGTGAAAAGTTGGGAGAAATCATATCACTCATATTGACTTCGGAAACAAGCAGAAGTGTCCATACTCATATCAAATAAAATAGATTTCAAGACAAAGTTAATCAAAAGGGATAAAGAGGGACACTACATATTGCTCAAGGGAACCATACACCAACAAGACATAACAATCATAAATATATGTGCCCCAAACAATGGTTCAGCTATGTTAATCAAACAAACTCTTCTCAAGTTCAAGAGTCTGGTAGACCACCATACAATAATCATGGGAGATTTCAACACACCTCTCTCACTACTGGACAGATATTCCAAACAAAAGTTGAATTAGGAAACTATAGAACTCAATAACACAAATAATAACCTAGACTTAATTAACATATATAGAATATAGCACCCAACATCAAGCAGTTACACTGTTTTCTCAGCAGCACATGGATACCTCTCAAAAATAGATCATATATTATGTCACAGAACAACTCTTAGACAATATAAAGGAGTATAGATAATACCAGGCATCTTATCTGATCGTAATGGAATGAAACTGAAAATCAACAATAAAAGAAGGAAGGAAAATTCATGCATCACTTGGAGAATGAACAATACGTACTGAATGATCAATGGGTTATTGAAGACATCAAGGAGAAAAATAAAAAAAATTCTTAGACATAAATGAAAAAGACAGACAGAACATATCAGAATCTATGGGACACATTGAAAGCAGTTCTAAGTGGAAAATTCATTGCTTGGAGTTCTTTCCTTAAAAAAAGAAAAAAAAAACAACAACAAATAAATGATCTCATAGTTCATTTCAAAATCCTAGAAAAAGAAGAGCAAAACAACAGAAAAAGAAGTAGAAGGCAAGAAATAATTAAAATCAGAGCTGAAATTAATGAAATCGAAACAAAAGAAACAATTGAAAAAATTGAAAATACTAAAAGTTGAAAAATTAATAAAATCGACAGACTCTTAGCCATGTTAATGAAGAGAAGAAGAGAGGGAACTCAAATTACTATCATAAGGGATGAAAAAGGCAATATCACAACAGACACTTCTGAAATACAGAAGATAATCAGAAATTATATTAGAAGATAGTGAAGGCATCAATAAATTTCTTAAGTCATATGATCTGCCCAGATTGAGTCAGGAGGATATAGACAACCTAAGCAGACCAATATCAATTGAGAAAATAAAAGAAACCATCCAAAGACTACCAACTAAGAAAAGCCCAGGACCGAATGGGTATACAGCAGAGGAGGCCAATATCACCCTGATTCCTAAACCAGACAAAGACCCTTCAAAGAAACAAATATACAGACCAATCTCTCTAATGAACCTAGATGCAAAAATCCTCAATAAAATTCTGGCGAATCAGATACAAAAACATATTTAAAAAATTGTGCAACATGATCAAGTAGGATTCATTCCTGGGATACAAGGCTGGTTCAATATACGGAAATCAATAAATGTTATTCACCACATCAATAGACTTAAAAATAAGAACCATATGATCACCCCAATAGATGCAGAAAAAGCATTCAATAAAGTACAGCATCCCTTTATGTTTAAAACTCTAGAAAAACTGGGATAACAGGAACATACCTCAATATTGTAAAAGCAATCTATGCTAAGCCTCAGGCTAGTATCATTCTGAATTGAGAAAAAATTGAAGGCATTCCCTCTAAAATCTGGAACAAGACAGGGATGCCCTCTCTCACGATTTCTGTTCAACATAGTTCTCGAACACTGGCCAGAGCAATTAGACAAATGAAAGAAATTAAAGGCATAAAAATAGGAAAAGAAGAACTTAAATTATCACTATTTGCAGATGACATGATTCTATACCTAGTAGACCCAAAAGGGTCTACAAGAAACTATTAGAGATAATAAATGAATTCAGCAAAGTGGCATGATATAAAATCAACAATCATAAATCAAAAGCATTCCTGAATATCAGCAACAAATCCTCTGAAACGGAAATGAGGACAACCACTCCATTGAGAGTATCCTCAAAAAAAATAAAATAAAATATTTGGTTATCAACGTAACAAAAGATGTGAAAGACTTACACAATGAAAACTACAGAACCCTAAAGAGAGAAATAGAAGAAGATCTTACAAGATGGAAAAATATACCCCGTTCATGGATAGGCAGAATTAACATCATCAAAATGGCGATATTACCAAAAGTTCTCTATAGGTTTAATGCAATGCCAATCAAAATCCCAACGGCATTTCCTGTAGAAATAGATAAAACAATTATGAAATTCATATGGAATAATACAAGACCCAGTATAGCAAAGACAACTCTAAGCAGGAAGTGTGAATCAGGCGGTATAGCGATACATGTCCTCAAACTATACTACGGAGCAATAGTAACAAAAAGAGCATGGTACTGGTACCAAAACTGGCGGGTGGACCAATGGTACAGAATAGAGGACACAGAAATCAATCCACAAAATTACAGCAATCTTATATTTGATAAAGGAGCTAAAAGCATAAACTGAAGGAAGGATAGCATCTTCAACAAATGGTGCTGGAAAAACTGGAATTACATATGTAAGAAAATGAAACTGAATCCCTTTCTCTCGCCATGCACAAAAGTTAACTCAAAATGGATCAAGGAGCTTGATATCAAATCAGCGACACGGCATCTGATAGAAGAAAACTTTGGCTATGATCTACATACTGTGGGGTCGGGCTCCAAATTCCTCAATAGGACACCCATAGCATAAGAGTTAATAATTAGAATCTACAAACAGGACTTACTCAAACTAAATAGATTTTTCTCAGAAAAAGAAACAATAAGAGAGGTAAAAAAGGAGCCTACATCCTGGGAACAAATCTTTACTCCTCACACTTCAGATAGAGCCCTAATATCCAGAGTTATACAAAGAACTCAAAAAATTAAACAATAAGCAAATGAATTACCCAATCAACAAATGGGCCAAGGACCTGAACAGACACTTCTCAGAGGAGGACATACAATCAATCAATAAGTACATCAAAAAATTCTCACCATCTCGAGCATTCAGAGAAATGCTAAACTAACCCACCCTAAGATACCATCTCACTGCAGTAAGCTTGGCAGCCATTATGAAGTCAAACGACAACAAGTGCTGGCGAGAATGTGGGAAAAAGGGTACACCTGTACATTGCTGGTGGGACTGCAAATTAGTGCAGCAAATTTGGAAAGCAGTATGGAGATTTCTTGGAAACTTGGGAATGGAACCGCCATTTGACCCAGCAATTCCCCTTCTCGGTCTTATCCCTATAGACCCAAAAAGTGCATGCTACAGGGACACTGATAAATCTATGTTCATAGCAGCACAATTCACAATAGGAAGACTGTGGAACCAACCTAGATGCCCTTCAATAGATGAATGGATTAAAAAAAATGTGGCATTTATACACAATGGAGTATTACTCTGCATTAAAAAATGACAAAATCATACAATTTGCAGAGAAATCGATGGCATTAGAATGTATTATGCTACGTGAAGATAGCCAATCACTAAAAAACAAATGCCAAATGTTTTCTTTGATATAAAGAGAGTAACTAAGAACAGAGTTGGGAGGAAGAGCATGAGAAGATGATTAATATTAAACAGGGGTGAGAGGTGGGAGGGAAAAGGAAAGAGAAGGAAAATTACATAGAAATGGAAGGAAACCCTCATGGTTATACAAAATTAAATACAAGATGAAGTGAGGTGAAAGGGGACAAAAACAAGTGGAAGAAATGAATTACAATAGATGGGGTAGAGAGAGAGGATTGGAGGGGAGGGGATGGGAGATAGTAGAGGACAGGAAAGGCAGCAGAATACAACAGACACTAGTATAGCAATATGTAAAATAGTGGATGTGTAACTGATGAGATACTGCAATCTGTATACGAAGAAAAATGGAAGTTCATAACCTACTTGAATCAAAGTGTGAAATATGACATGTCAAGAACTATGTAATGTTTTGTAGAACCAACAATAAATATTAAAGGAAAAAAAACACATGGAGAACTATTTCAATGAAAAATTGACTAGGTTTATAACACCTACACTTTATCATGCAAAAGGCAAGTCCAACTATACACCATGCCTCTTCAGAAGTGCTTGTATTTCTATTCTGTTTGGGTTATTTTTCTTCATCATATTAGGATTAGTAGTCAGAGTTTGGTAGGGTATGCGTTAGTGTCAGGGATTCAGTCTTTGGAATGGAAAATTGGAAAATGAATCCAATGTGTATGCAAATATGTGCTACACAAAAATCTTCCCACTCTCATCCAGAACAATGCCTTGACGTTACCTTCACGCCAAATAAGAAACAATTAGAGGAGAAGAGTTAGAAAATCTGTAAATACATATCTGGAATGGAAAATATTCAGGAGTTCACAAACTTGGAGGTGGTAGAGGAGTATCCCAAAGTAAGGGACAGGGTAAACACTCCACAAACATGGAGGTCTGCTGGCCTAAAGACTTCTAGAGAAACTGCCTCTGAGGATGGGCACTTGAAATATATGTTGTCAGTAGCTTTAGCTTCCTTTGTAGTGAGATCATCAAAGCTGGGTCTGCATCTATGTGACCTGGAGGACATTCTTTCTTGCTTTCCAATACACATGAGGCAGCAGTGCTGAATTCTCTCTTCGTATGTAAACTGTGGCCACTGGGGTCTAAGTGTCTCCCTGTGTGGACTGTGAAGCCTTTTGTTCATCCTCCATTTTCGTAGAGTTTCCTGCTGCAGCACTGAGAGTTTGGTATTTGCCTCACAAAATACAAGGAGTTCAACTGGAACACAGTCCTGGAGGGAGTTCTGTCATTTGTGGTTTTTCAGGGTCTACAAGAGAATGCACCAACCAGGCTTCATTCCCACATAACTTGCCCCCTTCTCCATAGCAACCTGATTCTGCACATTGCCCTGAAAACTATCCATTTAACAAGACACCTTTACATATAAGTGTCTGGTCACTGCACCGTGTCAGTGACAAACCATTTGGAATTCAATGGCAAAACCACATGGCGCAACCACAGAAGATTTATCACACACCTGCACACCACAGCTCAGGGCTCACTACTCAGGAGGGTCCAACTTAATGGCATCTCTGTTCTACACCATTTTCATAAATCCCAGTCAATCAAGGCACTGTCTGGTACACTCATGATCAGCAAGAGGTGCTGACAATTTAAGCCACAGCCTCACACAGGGCCCAGAGTCTGATTCAGACATAACCATTTCCAAAACAATTCATCAAAGAGGCACAGGTGATGCCCATTCATTTCCATTTGAAAATTGTTTTCTTCTGGCTTTATAAAGGGGTGGCCTGAGGCAAAGAGGTTCCTGACATTCAGGGCAACAGAACAATAGTTAAGCAAAAGGCCCTAAGCCAGGTTTCACCATAGAGACTTTCCTGGTCACACCAATATCTGAGTTTTCTGGTGTGCTCGCCATTCCTTTCAGCTAACTAGTACATGGCCATGTCACAGAGCTTGGAGGTGGTACATATCTTGGACAAAAAACCATGAGCCTTTCTGGAGAGTTGCCAGAATTCAGGAAGAATTCAAGAACTTAGGATGATACTAGGTGTTGCCCATGGATAAGTCAAGCCTCAGTCCATTCATTAATTGGGCAGGATGAATGCTGTGAAGCTTTCTACTAGACAGGACACACCCAGTGAGCCATTTTCTTTTCTAATATCTACAACTAAGGACACAGTGGGATACACAGACATAGAAACAGTCTCCTTGTCAGATGACTTACTAGAAACAGTCCACTCCAAACCAAACAAACCTCCTTTTTTACCTATTCTCAGAATATGAGACAAATCCACAAACTGACATCCACACACACAAAGTCACCTCCTTCCCCAAGTATGTCTGTGACTATCCGGAGTGTCCTCTGACGAGTAGGCCATAGAATGTTCCCCAGAAATGGCCGGTCCTGTCTCAGATCTGGTCTCCTTGGCCAATTCTGTGAAGTTTTCAGGAGGCAGTGGTGAGCCATTTCCTGCCCTCTCAGGAAAGGACCCTCTTCAAAGCTTTCTTGGCATTTGGCCACCCTCACATCAGTAGGTACCAAGAAAGACTGACTCTTTACTTGGTAAATCCAAACAAGTGAGCCCACTTGGACTGGGACTGGGACTGGCTCTTGGTGCCTGGCTTCCTGGATCACAAAATTCAGAGAGTTCCATCATGAAAAAAGTGAGGTGAGGTCACTTTCTTCAGAAAATGAATGAGGCCACTGTCTTGGCCACCACTTTGTCCTAACAGTTGCTTCCTAGTGTCTCAGGAAAAGGAGGCTGCCTCTATTTCCTGTGACACTTTCACAAGTTAGAATGGTATAGAAACATAGGCACCTGGGAACAGCTCTCCACACATGCCTGGTTTCATACATCTTCCCTACATTAAGAAGAGATAGGATGATTCAGACACATCCTTTCATCCTGATCGGGTTGTTTGCAAAGGAAGATGACTTTTGCTGTCTCAGGTCCTTCATAGCTGCCTACGTCTTCTCCAGGGATCATTTCTGCATGGATTTTGAGGTACTCAGCAGGTGGAAGATCTCCTAACTTCCTGTATTGTAATACTAACTTTGTCCCTGCTCTTCTGTAAAGTGAGATTGAGTGAACTATCTCAGTTTACAGAATGGTTAGGGTTAATAGCATGTTCGATTTGGGTTATGAATCATTTTGCTGGATGAATAATGATATTGGGAACCTGTGATATTTACAAGAACATGGAGGTGAAATATAAGTATGAAAACAGAAATCTAGGTAATATTTGAAGCCCAGAAGGACTTTGGGCCCTTGATTGGGATACTTAGCTTAAATTATGTTCTGTGTGACCTTTGCATTTTGTGTCCAGAATATTAGTGTGATAATATGTATATGTAGCTAAGGTGACATGAGTATTTCTTTCACCATTTCTGTGAGCAATATTTTGAAAACTTATAAATTAGTACTGGGGATACTATTAGGTTTACCCTGTTTTGATGAATATAGAGATGATGCATTAATAGACCATACTGTGAATAAATTATATAACTGGTTCCATATTTAAATAATGGATTGTATTGATATCTGAAAATATATAGAAAATCTTATATTGATATACATACATTCATTCCAACCAGTTATATATCTAATTGTAATGTTAGGGTTATCATTTATCATGAATAGTGTGTGAGTTTTGCCTCAAAAATGATTATGGAATCGAAAATAATATGTTTAGAAAGAAGTCTAGTAAAAAGACCAGTCAAGAAACATGGAGAAACATATGTCTTCCGAAGGAGGAAGTGATTGAAAGTGAACCAAATGTTTATAAATTTGTGAACTTGTGAATGAAAGGAAATATCTTATGATGTCCATGAACTGAAGAAATAATAACGTACCAGGTTTGAATAAAAATGAACTTTAACAAACACAATAGAGACATTAGGAATTCTGGCAAAGTATAGTTCGCAGTGAAAGGTTAATAAAATAAGTACTTGTCACTTCCTGTTTTTCTGTATGCTTAACAAAACACTTTTGAAATATTGAGAACTGTTTGCTAATCTTATTCCCAGAATGTGCTGTCCCCAATTGCCAAACTGCAGAATGTACTCCCTCAACCGGTTGCACGCAAACCGCTCACTCGCCCGGACCCATCAATAAACTTACCCCCCTGCCCTGTCCAAGGGAAATATATAAGCTCTGCTTAAGCTGTTCTCTGGGCTCTCTGCTCTATTCAAGTGAGCTCTGAGCCCCAGCATGCTGGACCCCCAATAAACCCTTTGCTTTTGCATGAGACAGTCTCTTGGTGGTCTCTTCCCCCGATTGTCACCGGACCTTTACATATGGAGGTTCCACTGAGATCCGGCAGAGGTGGACAAGAGACCCCAACAAACTCTTCTCAGGGTAAGTAAGGTGCCTCTTTCTGGTCAGGTTTCAGGTCAGGGCTTGGCAAAATGGATGTCAATGAAGAGCGTGAGCTCTCTCCAACGATGGCTGACAGTCATGTCACAGAGCCACAGGCCAAGTCCCTGGGTGACGTCATAGAGGACTCAGAAAATTGAGGAACAATAGTCTCCATGACTCAGTGATATTTTGTTTCAGATTCGTTATTGCCAACCGATCGGGTTCTGCCAACTACTAAGTCCTGGTCTCAGTGTTGGACTTCCATATCCTGTCTTTATTGTCTTGTCTTGTCTTTATTGTCTTGTCTTGTCTTGTCGGCTGGCCGGTCCAATAATAATCCTCATATTATTGCTAACTATTAAACCCTGCTTGCTCAACCATGTAATTTATTTTCTCCAAGCTCAAATTGGACAAGTTAAACTAATGGTAATACCCCACTAGCAGACATAGAATGTGACACCCCCCAATGATCATTTTCATGATTAAAAGTAGCCAGAAAAAGAAGTGTCGAATGAAAGGTTAATAAAATATGTAGTTGTCACTTCCTGTTTTTCTGTACGCTTAACAAAACACTGTTGAAATCTTGAGAAATGTTTGCCAATCTTGTTCCCAGAATGTGCTGTCCCCAACTGTCAAACTGCAGAATGTACTCCTTCACCAGGTTGCATGCAAATTGACCACTCGCCCTGACACATCAATAAACTTCCCTCCCTGCACTCGCAAGGGAAAGTATTTAACCTCTGCTTAAGCTGTTCTCAGGGCTCTCTACGCTTTTCAAGTGAACTCTGAGCCCCAGCATGCTGGACCCCCAATAAACCCTTTGCTGTTACATGAGATAGATTCTTGGTGGTCTCCTCTTCCGACACTCGACCGACCTTTACTTGGATGATTGAATGTAGAAGAGAACATCCAGTCAAAAAGGGATAGTCAGTAGGATTAGGAATATAGTCCGTAGGTTTAGGAAGAAGAGTGAGTATAGGATTTGGACCAAAAGTTCTTTAGTAATAGGGTTTCGGTTAGAGAATGAATGTAAATGTCAGCACATGTGAAGAATGAGTCACAATGATGAACTGGGGAAAATATGTAGGAAAGCAGATATCAATAGAGACATTAGGAAATCAGGCAAAGTATAAAGTGAGTGATAGGATTAGACATTATCAACAGTGTTGAGTTTCAATATATAATCTTAGGAAGAAACAAATATGTAGTCACCAATAGGATTGACATTTGAGAGTATTAGGCAACCTGGACATGAATGTTTTTAATAATACAGGTTCACTTTCTATTTAGCCTTTGGTACAATCATAAGTGTGACTTTTGCATTTTGTGTTCCGAATATTACTGTGATAAAATGTATATGTAGATCAGGTGACATGAGTATTTCTTCCACAATTTCTGGGAGCAATATTTTGAAGACGTATAAATTGAGCACTCTAGGATATGCCAACAAACAATTCTTACACAAACTTTTACCAATGTGGTTCCAAAGGTAGAGGCGTATACGCAAGGAATGCAAAGTGAACTAATTCTAACCAAAAAAAAAAAGAAAAAAAAATTGATACTTTATCTTCCACTTCTTGTGCCACTCCTGTTTCAAATTACTTAGTCTTGACTGCATGTCTCCTGCAGAAATAATCAAAATCTCTGGAATACGTCTTTTGTTTGTTTTGCTTTTGCAGTGCTGCAGATAGAACCCAGGGCCTCCACATGCTTCGGAAAGCACTTGACTGCTAAACTACATCCATGCTCCCCACCCCCACTACTTTTTTGTTGTTTTGAGAAAGGGTCTTAGTAGCTGGGATTTCAGGCATGCACTATTGCACCAGACTCCTGAATATATCTTGCCACTACATTTAGATGCAGAATTGGCTCAACAATAAGAAATTAAGAGGGTGTGAATAAAATAGTAATAGTGAAGAACCACTAAGAATACAGAGAAAGCACACTAAACAATACCTTTTGTTCAAATGCAATCTCTTTTAAAAGATTTTTTAAATGGATGACAATAAACTTCTGAAAAACAGACACAAATATCTTTCCTATCCTTTGCCTGAATTTCAATACTTTAAATTTTATTTTAATTACAGCTTTACTGAGATACAAATTTATATACCATGCAATCTATTGTATCACATGTGTATCTATTTTATATCCAGTATGGTTATTTCAATAAAATGACACACTAACTTTTCTGAATGAGTAGAATTACTAGTTACTACTAGGGTTCAATTCCTAGCTTTGCAAAAGCAAACAAACAAACAAACAAAGTTGGCTAACGGATCATATATTCTAATATTCCTAGCATTTTTTCAGTACAAAAAACCCACATTATCCCACAAAGGGATATGAAATAGAATTATATTTTTTCATCTGGGTATGCTAAAGACAAGTCTATTTAGAAAATCCTGTTGTTTCAAATGTTGTTGAAAATAATATAAAAATACTTTAAGAAAGAATGCAAAATAAAAAAAAATAAATTAGTATTGGGGGTACAAAGAGGTGTACCCTGTGTCTATGTATATAGAAGTAATTCATGAATTGACAATACTGTGAATAAATAATATAACTGATTCCACTTCAAATAATGGATTGCTAGAATTGATATCTGAAAATATATAAGAAATCTTATATTGATATAGAATCATTCATTCCAATGAGTTATACATCTAATGGTAATATTAGGGTTATATTCTATCATGAAAGGTGTGTGAGATCTGCTTCAAAAGTGAGAATGGAAAAGGAAAATAATGTGTTTGGAAAGAAGTCTCATGAAAAGACCAGTCAAGAAACATAAAGGAATGCATGTGTTCTGAAGTAGAAAGTGATTGAAAGTGACACAAATGCAAATAATTTTGCTAACTTGTGGATGAAATACATATCCTATGATGTGAATAAACTGAAGAAATAGTAAAGTACCAGTGTTGAATAAAAATGAACGTCAAAATGTACATCATGTCCCATAGTAATCTACTTTGATTGATGTTATACTGGGTCAGTTACTGTAGAAATATTAGGATTTGTATGCACCATTCACTGATGTTACTTGTCAGTACTAGAAAACAAATATGTATTTCAGGTGGATGAATAATTCTGAGAATAATATTGTGAAAAGTTTATTATAAATCCACATACATGAATATGAATGAATTTAGGGTGTGTAAAAGAAGACAGAAGTATTTCATATTTTTAAAAATTTGGAGAGTATATATATATATATATATATATATATATATATATATATATATACACACACACACACACAAACAAACACATATACACACAGAGACATTGAAATGTAGCAATATATATGCCAATTGAAATTGATGTAGAAATACATATCGTCCAAAGATCCAAAAATATTTAATTTACTGAACATGGATTTGTGTATAATGTTGTTCAACTAGGAAGCTCCCCCTTAGGTTAAATTTTCAGTTCCAACAGCGTTTAGGAGGAGTGATCTCTTCTCATAATTTGTATCTGCCAAGTCAGCCACCTCACAAGAATGTACATTTGATACCAGGTAGGATTCTATATGTGCATATAAAAATGCATGTGCTGAATAGGCTACAGACAAATGGAGACAGGAATTCAAATACTTGTTAAATTTAAAAACACATGGACAACTATGTCAACAAAATATTGATTAGATTTATAACTCCTACACTATATAATGCAAAAGGCAAGTTCAACTATACACCATGCCTCCTCTGAACTTCTTGGATTTCTATTCTGTTTGGGTTATTGTTCTCCATCATATTAGGATTAGTAGTCAGATTCTAGTAGGTTATGGGTTAGTGTCAGGAATTCAGTATTTCGAATGGAAAATTGGAAAATGAATCCAATGTGTATGCAAATATGTGCTACAAAAAAATCTTCCAACTCTCATCCACAACAATGCCTTGAAATTACCTTCACCCCAAATAAGACACAATTAGAAGAGGTAGAAAATCTGTGAATATATATCTGTAGTGGAATATGCTCAAAAGTTCACAATTTTGGAGGTTGTAGAGCAGTTTCCAAAAGTAAGGGACAGGGTAAACACTCCACAAACATGGAGCTCTGTTGGCCAAAAGATTTCTTGAGAAACTGCCTCTGAGGGTGGGCACTTGAAATATATGTGTTTGTCAGAAGCTTTAGCTTCCTTTCTAGTGAGACCATCAAAGCTGGGTCTGTATCTATGTGACATGAAGATCTTGGTTTCTTATTTTCCAATGATCCTGAGGCAGCAGTGCTGATTTCTCTCTTTGTATGTAAACTGTGGCCACTGGGGGCTAAGTGTCACCCCATGTGGACTCTGAAGCCATTTGTTCATCCTCCAACTTTTGTGGTGTTTCTTGCTGCTGAACTGGGACATTGGTATTTGCTTCACGAAATACAATGAGTTCAACTGGAACACAGTGCTGGAGGAAGTTCTGTCACGTGTTGTGGGTCACGTTCTGCAGGAGAATGTACCAACCAGGCTTCAATACCAGATAGCTTGTCCCCTTAACCTCAGCAACCTGATTCTTAACATTACCCTGAAACCTCTCCATATACAAGATGCCTTTACATAGAAGGGTCTGCTGGCTGCACCATGTCAGTCACAAGCCATTTGGAAGTCAATAGCAGATCCACATGGTCCCACCACAGATATTTTATCACACACTACTGCTCTAGGTCCACTACTCAGCAGGCTCCAACTTATTGGCATTGCTGTTCTAGATAATTTTTATGAAACTCAGTCAATAAAGGCCCTGGCTAGTATACTCATGATCAGCAACAGACCATTTAAGAGTTCTCCAGTGCCACCTGTTAATGGCCTCCACAGGGCTTTGAAGAACTCATTTGACCCAAAGAATGCCTAATCTCACTTGATGGAGGTCAGGAACCTTACAGAGGAAGGCAAGAGACTTCATCCACAATTACTGATCTTTTTGCCATTTTGGTTTTGAATGCACACATGGGATCTTTCTTTAGATCCATCAGGTGCTGAGAATCTAAGCTATAGCCTCACATAGGACCAAGAGGCTGATTCAGACGCATCCCTTTCCAAAGCAATTAAGCACAGAGCCACAGTTGATGTCCATTTATTTCCATTTGAAAGCTGTTTTCTTCAGGATTCACAAAGGGATGGCCTGAGCAAAGACTTTCCTGACATTCAGGGCAACAGAACAATAGCAAAAGGCCCAAAGCAGGGTTTATCCACTGAGACTTTCCTGGACAAACTGATATTAGAGTTTTCTGAGATGCTCGCCATTCCCTTCATCTATCTTGTACATGGCCATGTCACTCAGATTGGAGGTGGTACATATCTTGGACACAAAACAATGAGCCTATTCTTGAGAGTGACCAGAATTGAGGAAGAAATCAGGAACTTAGGAAGATTGCAGGTGTTGCCCATCCATAAGGCAAGGGGCAGTCCACTCCTAAATTGGGCAGGATGAATGCTGGGAAGATTTCTACTAGACAGGACACATTGATGCATTCTTTTTTCTAAGGTCTACAACCACGGACCCAGTGGGTTACAAAGACATGCAAAAAATCGCCTTGTCAAACGACTTACTAGAAGCAGTCCACTCCAAACCAAACAAACCGCCTTTCCTACCTATTCTCATAAGAAGAGACTAAACCACAAAATCACACACACACGCGCAAACGCACCTCCTTCATTCAAGTAGGTCTGTGACTATCTGGAGTGTCCTCTGACTGGTGGGCCATACTATGTTCCCCCAAAAGGCCTGTCCTGTCTCAGATCTGGTCGCGGTGAACCACTACCTGCTTTCTCAGGAAAGGCCCCTCTTCAGAGCTCTCCTGGCATTTGAAATCCTCATATCAGTAGGTACCAAGGAATACTTAGTCTATCCTTGGTTTTTCCAAACAATGGAGCCCACTGGCACTGGAACTGTGACAAGGTCTTGGTATTCTCTGTCTTCCTGGAGCCCAAGGTCAGGGAGTTTCTTCACCAAGGAAGTGAGGTAGGTCGCTTCATTCAGGAACTGAGTGACTTTACTGCCTTTGCAACCACTTTGTCCTAACAGGTGATTGCAAGGTTCCCATGAGGTGGAGGCTGCCCCTACTTCCCGAGACAGTTTCAACAGTTAGAATGGTATATCAACCATAGGAATCCGGGAACAGCTCTCCACACAGGCCTGGTTTGGTCCCTCTTCTCTACATTAAGAAAAGAGAGGCTGATTCAGACACAATGCTTCATCCTGAGTACGTTGTTTGCCATGGAAGATGACTTTTGCTCTCTCAGGTCCTTCATAGCTGCCTATGTCTTCTCCAGGGATCGTTTCTGCTTAAAACTTTGAGGATCTCAGCATCTGGAAGATCCCCTACATTCCTGTATTGTAAGACCAACTCTGTCGCTGCTCTTCTGTAAAGTTAGATTGAGGGAACAGTGTTTGGTTAGGCTTAATAACAGGTTCGATTTGGATTAAGAATCATTCTGAGCGATGAATAATGGTATTGGGAATGTGCGATATTTACAAGAATATTTAGGTGAAATATAAGTATGAAAACAGAAATCTAGGTAAAATTTGAAGCCCAGAAGGGCATTGGGCCTTTAATTGGGATACTTAGCTTTGACTTACGTTCTGCACAGATGTCTTAAATAAATCCATATACAATGTCATAGGACCTTGTACCTTGGATGATTGAATGTCACGAGAATATCCAGTCAAAAAGCTATAGTCGGTAGGATTAGGAAAAGTGTCGGTAGGTTTAGAAAGAATAGTGATTATAGGTTTTGGAGGAAATGTTTTTAGCAATTGGGTTTCGGTTAGAAAGTGAATTTAAATGTCAGCACATGTGAAGAGTCAAAATGATAAACTGGGAAAATATTTAGGAAAGCAGAAATCAATAGAGACATTAGGATATCAGGCAAAGTATAAAGTGAGTGATAGGATTACACATTTTCAACAGGCTTGAGGTTGAAAATATAATCTTAGGAGGAAACAAATATATAGTCACCAATAGGATTGACATTTGAGAGCGGTAGCAACCTGGACAGGAATATTTTTAGTAATCCATGCTCACTTTTCATTTAGGTTTTGGTACAATCATAACTGTGACCTTTGCATTTTGTTTCCAGAATATTACTGTGATAACATGTACATGTAGATCAGGTGACATGAGTATTTCTTCCACCATTTCTGGGAGCAATATTGTGAAGACGTATAAGTTAGTACTGGGGGTACAAATAGGTGTACCCTGTGTCTATGAATATAGAGATAATGCATGAATAGACCATACTGTGAATAAATAGTATTACTGGTTCCAACTTTGAATAATGGATTGAATTGATAAATGAAAACATAGAGGAAATCTTATATTGATATATATACATTCATTAAAACCAAATATACATCTAATGGTAATATTAGGGTTATGGTTCATCATGAAGAGTGTGTGAGTTTTGCTTCAAAAATGATTAAGGAAATCGAAAAAGAAACCTCATGAAAAGATCAGTCAAGAAATATGGAGTTATACATGTGTTCTGAAGCAGGAAGTGATTGAAAATGAAACAAATGCCTATTAATTTTCGAATTTCTAGATGAAATAAATATTTTATGATGTGCATAAACGGAAGAAATTGCAATGTACCAGTGTTGAATAAAAATGAATTTCAAAATACACATCATGTCCCATAGAAATCTATTTGCATTGATGTTAAGCTGGGTAAGTTACTGCAGAAATACAAGGATTTGTATGCACCATTCACTGAAGATAGTTCTCAGTACGAGGAAACAAATATGTTTTTCAGGTGTGTGAATATTCCTGGGAATAATCTAGTGAAAAGTTGATTAAAAATCCACATACATGAATATGAATTATTTTAGGGAGTGTATAATAAGACACATATTTCATATTTTGAAAAATCTGGAGAGTATGTATACACACACACACACAAACAGACTTTAAAAAGTAGGAATATATATGCCAATTGAAATTCACCATGAAATATATATCATCCACAGATCAGAAATATTTATTTTACTGAACATGGGTTTTTGTGTAAAGTTGTTCAACCAGGAAGCTCACCCATTGGTTGAATTTTCAGTTCCAGCATCATTTAGGAAGAGTGAACTATTCTAACAATTTGTATCTGCCAAGTGAGCCATCTCACAAGAATGTACGTGTGATTCCAGGTAGGATTCTATATGTGCATATAAAATTACATGTGCTGAATAGGCTGCAGAGAAAGGGAGTCAGGTATTCACATATTTGTTAACTTTAGAAATACATGGAGAAATATTTCAACAGAAAATTGACTAGATTTATAACTCCTACCCTATATAATGCAAAAGGCAAGTCCCACTATACAACATGCATCCTCTGAACTGCTTATATTTCTATTCTGTTTGGGTTTTTATTCTCCATCATATTAGGATTAGTAGTCAGAGTCTAGTAATGTAGTGGTTAGTGTCATGGATTCAGTATTTCTAATGGAAATTTGGAAAATGAATCCAATGTGTATGTAAATATATGCTACACAAAAATCTTCCCACTCTCATCCAGAAAAATGCCTTGACATTACCTTCGCACCAAGAAAGACACAATTAGAGGAGAAGAATTAGAAAATGTGTGAATACATATATTCAATGAAAAATCCTCAGAAATTCACAACCTTGGAGGTGGTAGAGGAGTTTCCAAAAGTAAGGGACAGGATAAACACTCCACAAACATGGAGCTCTGCTGGCCTAAAGACTTCTTGAGAAATGCCTCTGAGTTTGGGCACTTGAAATATATGTTGTTTTCAGGAGCTTTAGCTTCTTTCTAGTGAGACCATCAAAGCTGGGTCTGCATCTATGTGACCTGGAGGACATGGCATCTTATTTTTCAATGAACATGAGGCAGCAGTGCTGGTTTCTCTCTTTGCAGGTAAACTGTGGCCACTGGGGGCTAAGTGTCTCCCCGTTTGGACTGTGAAGCAATTTGGTCATGATCCACTTTTCGTTGTGTTTCTTGCTGCTGCACTGGGAGTTTGGTGTTTGCTTCATGAAATACAACGAGTTTATCTGGGACACAGTGCTGGAGGGAGTTCTGTCACGTGTGGTGGGTCAGTGTCTGCAGGAGAATGCACCAACCAGGCTTCTATCCAGATAGCTTTCCCCCTTGACCATAGCAACCTGATTCTGAACATTGCCCTGAAACCTCTGCATATAACAAGATGCCTTTACATAGAAGGGTCTGCTGCCTGCACCATGTCAGTCACAAGGCATTTGGAATCCAATGCTAGATCCTCATGGCCGTACCACTGATGTTTTATCACACACCTGCCCACCACTGCTCTAGGTCCACTTCTCAGCAGACTCCAACTTACTGGCATCTGTGTTCTACACCATGTTAAAGAAACCCAGTCAATCTAGGCACTCTCTGGTATACTCATGATCAGCAACAGGACATCCAAAGGTTCTCCAGTGCCACCTGGTCATGGTAATTTTAAAAATTTCATGATATTTATGTAACCATTTTCAAGGATGAAGTTGGAGGCATTGTGGGTTTCAATTATTCAGAAACCATTAAATGGTGAGGAATCTCATTTTAATGAAAGCTCTGGAGAACTCTCACAGGCAAGGCTTCCCAAATAGTGGCCAAAACGTCACTTGAAGCCAGGCCCATTGAGGTCTAAAATGTGAGGTCCATGTGTGTTTTGACTCTCAATAGTGGCTGCCATGTCTTTCAGAATAAAATTATGTGATTCTCTGGCTGAGAGTCCCAGTGAACTGTGGAAAGTCCCCGTGGGACTAGATCACAGCTTCCAATGGCGACTCTCATGCGTTGCCTCCGAAAATCTTAACACAATTCATGGCAATTCTTCTCTGAGGTCAGTTCAAGAACTGAGTCTCTAAGGGGAATCACACCAGAATTCAACCCAGGTTGAACCAGTAATCTCTCACAATTAAAACCTAAACACTCCCACATGACCCTCATCTTCTTCCATATAGACACTCATCATAACTTCTGGCTGGAGTTTTCCATGAGGGCACAGCCCAAGACAGTGTCCAAAATAAGCTTCCTTGTCCCTCATTTGCCTAAAGTCACGTTTGCCTGGACACCCTTCCTATGAACCAGGAGTGATCAAATAGGCCTGACATTTATACTGCTCCACTTCTCCAATTTGAGGCCTACTGACTGAGGGGTTTAAATTCTTTTTGGGAATTGGACGCATGAGAAACCACAAGAACTATGGGCAAGCCACTGCAGAGCTTTGAAGAACCCATTTGACACAAAGGATCCCTATTCTTCCTTGATGGAAGTAAGTGCCCTACCAGAGGAAGGCAAGAGACTTCATCCACAATGACTCTACTTTTAGCCATTTTGGTTTTGGATGCACATATGGAATCTTTCTTTAGATCCATAAGGTGCATAGAATCTAAGCCACAGCCTCACACAGGGCCAAGAGGCTGATTCAGACACATCCCTTTCCAAAGCAATTAAGCAAAGAGCCACAGGAGATGCACATTTATTTCCAATTGAAAAGTCTTTTGTTAAGGCTTCCAAAAGTTTTGGCCTGAGGAAAACACCTTCCTGACATTCAGGGCAACAGAAAAATATGTATGCATAAGGCCCAAAGCAGGGTTTCTCCACTGAGATATTCCTGGTCACACTGCTATCTGAGTTTTCTGAGATGCTCAGCCATTCCATTCAGCTATCCAGTACATGGCCATTTCACAGACCTTGGAGGTGGTACATATCTTGGACACACAACCATGAGTCTATTCTTGAGAGTGACCAGAATTGAGTAAGAAATCAGGAACTTAGGAAGATTGCAGGTGTTGCCCATCCATAAGGCAAGCCGCAGTCCATTCATAAATTGGGCAGGATGAATGCTGGGAAGCTTTCTACTAGACAGGACACATCCATTGATGCATTCTCTTTTCTAATGTCTACAACCACTAACACAGTGGGATACACAGACATAGAAAAACTCGCATTGTCAAAGGACTTAGAAGAATCAGATAATTCCAAACCAAACAAACCTCCTTTCCTACCTATTCTGAGAACATGAGACAAAACCACAAACCCCACCCGAACTCACAAATTCAACTTCTTCCCCCAAGTAGGTCTGTGACTATCCGGAATGTCCTCTGACTTGTGGGCCATACTGTGTTCTCCCGAAATGGCCTGTCCTGCCTCAGATCTGGTAACCTTGGCCAACTCTGTGAAGTTGTCAGGAGCCAGTGTTGAGCCACTACCTGCTTTCTCAGGAAAGGCCCCTCTTCAGAGCACTCCTGGCATTTGGCCATCCTCACATCAGTAGGTACCAAGAATGACTGACGCTGTCCTTGGTAAATCCAACAAGTGAGCCCACTGGAACTGTGACTGGGACTGGCTCTGGGTGCCTGGCTACTTGGGTCACAAGTTCAGAGAGTTCCATCACCAAGGAAGTTAGGAAGGTCATTTCTTCGGGAACTGAATGAGGTCACTGCCGTGGCAACCACTTTGTCCTAACACTTGCTTCCAAGGGTCCCATGAGATGGAGGCTGCCCCTAATTCCTGAGACACTTTCAAAAGTTAGAATGGTATACCAACCATAGGTACCCAGGAACAGCTCTCCACACAGGCCCGGTTTGCTCCATCTCCTCTACGTTAAGGATAGAGAGTTGATTCAGACTCAACCCTTCATCCTGACCAGGTTGTTTTCCATGGAAGATTACTTTTGCTCTCTCCGGTCCTTCATAGCTGCCTACATCTTCTCCAGGGATAATTTCTGCATTGACCTTTGAGGTTTTCAGCAGGTTGAAGATCCCCTACATTCCTGTATTGTAAGAACAAATCTGTCCCTGCTCTTCTGAATACTTAAATTGATGGAACAATGTATGGTTAGTGTTATTAACATGTTCAATTAAAACCAAAACACTACCACATGGCCCTTATATTCTTCCATATAGACACTCATCATTACGTCTGGCTGGAGGTTTCCACAAGGGGCGAAGCCCAAGACAGTGTCCAAAATAAGTTCCCTTGCCCCTCATTTGCCTAAAGTCTGGGTTTCCTGGACACCCTTCCTGTGAACCAGGATTGATCAAATAGGCCTGCCATTAATAATGCTCTTTTTCTCCTTTTTGAGGCCTACTGAACGTGAGGTATAGATTCTTTATGTGATTTGGAGTCATGTGAAACCCAAGCACCTTTTCTCGTCTTTGAAGAACTCATTAGACCCAAAGGATCCCTATTCGTACTTGATGGAGGTGAGGAGCCTAACAGAGGAAGCAAGAGACTTCATCCACAATGTCTGATCTTTTTGCCATTTTGGTTTTGGATGCACACATGGGATCTTTCTTTAGATCCATCAGGTGCTGAGATTGTAAGCCACAGCCTCACACAGAGCCGAGAGGATGATTTAGACACATCCTTTTCTAAAGCAATTAATCTAAGAGCCACGGGTGATGCTCATTCATTTCCATTTGAAAGCAGTTTCTTCAGGCTTCACAAACTGGTGGTCTGAGGCAAAGACCTACCTGACATTCAGGTCAACAGAACAGTAGGTAAGCAAAAGGCAGAAAGCAGGGTTTCTCTACTGAGACTTTACTGGTCACACTGATATCTGAGTTTTCTGAGATCCTCCCCATTCATTTCAGGTATCCAGTAAATGGCCATGTCACAGAGCTCGGAGGTGGTACATATCTTGGACAAAAAAAATGAGCCTATTCTGGAGAATGGCCAGAATTCAGGAAGAAAACAGGAACTAAGGAAAATAGTAGGTGTTGCCCATCGATAAGGCAAGCAACAGTCCATTCATAAATTGGGCAGGATGTGTCCTGGAATGCTTTCTACTTGTCAGGACACATGCATTGATGCATTCACTTTTCTCATATCTTCAACCACCGACAAAGTGGGATACACAGACATAGAATCACTCACCATGTCAAATGACTTATTAAAAACAGTCCACTCCAAACCAAACAAACTGCCTTTCCTACCTATTCTCAGAACATGAGACAAAACCATAAACTCACATCTACACCCTCAAAGGCATATCGTTTACCCACATAGGTCTGTGAGTAACCAGAGTGTCCTCAGACTGATAGGCCATACTATGTTCCCCCGAAATGGCTTGTCCTGTCTCAGATCTGGTCTCCTTTACCAACTCTCTAAAGTTTTCAGGAGCCATCGGTGAGTCACTACCTGCTTTCTCAGGAAAGGCCCCTCTTCAGAGCTTTCCTGGCATTTAGTGATCCACAAGAAAGACTGACTCTGTCCTTGGTAAATCCAAACAAGTGAACCCACTGGGAAAGGGACTGGGACTGGCTCTTGGTGCCTGGCTTCCTGGATCCCAAGTTCAGAGGGTTCCATCACCAAGGAAGTGAGGTAGGTCACTTCCTTCAGGAACTGAATGAGGTCACTGCCTTGGCAACCACTTTGTTCTAACATTTGCTTCCAATGGCTCCATGACATGGAGGCTGCCCCTACTTCCTGTGTCACATTCACAAGTTAGAATGGTATACCAACCATAGGCACCCGGGAACAGTCAGAGTCTACTAGGGTATGGCTTACTGTCAGGAATTCAGTATTTCAAATAGAAAATAGGAAAATGAATCTAATGTGTATACAAATATATGCTAGACAAAAATCTTCCCACTGTCCTCCACAACAATGCCTTGATATTTCCTTCACCACAAGTAAGACACAATCAGTGGAGAAGAGTTTGAAAATCTGTGAATATATATCTGGAAAAAAAAATGAATGGAGTTCACAACCTTGGAGGTGGTAGAGGAATTTCCAAATGTAAAAGAAAGGATAAACACTCCACAAACATGGAGCTCTGGTGGCCTAATAAATTTTTGAGAAACTGCCTCTGAGTTTGGGCCCTTGAAATATTTGTTGTTGTCAGGAGCTTTAGCTTCCTTTGTAGTGAGACCATCAAATCTGGGTCAGCATCTATGTGACCTGGATGACATGGTTCCTTATTTTCTATTGAACATGAGGCAGCAGTTCTGAATTCTCTCATTGTAGGTAAACTGAGGCCACTGGGGTCTAAGTGTCTAACCGTGTGGTCTGTGAAGCCATTTGGTCATACTCGAATTTTTGTGGTGTTATTTACTGCAGTACTCTGAGTTTGGTATTGGCTTCATGAAGTACAAGGAGATAAACTGGGACACAGTCCTAGAGGGAGTACTCTCATGTGTGGTGAGTGAGGGTCTGCAGGAGAATGCACCAACCAGGCTTCTATCCCAAAAAGCTTGCACCCATGTCCATAGCAACCTGATTCTGAACATTGCCATGAAACCTCTCCATATAACAAGATCCCTTTATTTGTAAGGGTCTGCTGGCTGCACCATGTCAGTCACAATCCATTTGGAAGCCAAGGGAAGATCCATGTGGCCCCACGACAGATGTTTTATCATACACCTGCCAACCACTGCTCTAGGCCCACTACTCAGCAGGTTTCAACTTTCTGGCATCTCTGTTCTACAACATTTTCATGAAACCCAGTCAATCAGGGCACTGTCTGGTATACTCGTGATCAGCAACAGACATCCAAAGATTTTCTACTGCCACCTGTTCATAGGAATATCAAAAATTTTATGGTGTTTATCTAGCCAATTTTCAAGGATGAAGTTGGAGGCACTGTGGGTTTCAATTCATTCAGGAACCATGAAATAGTGAGGAAGCTCATTTCAATGAAAGCTCGGGACAACTCTCACAGGCAAGGCTTCCCAAGGAGTGGCCAAAAGGTCACATGAAGCCAGGCCCATTGAGGTTTACAATTGAGGTCCATGTGTGTTTTGACTCTCAACTATGACTGCTAAGTCTTTCTGAATAAAGTCATGTGATATCCTGGCTGAGAATCCCAGTGCTCTTTGGAAAGCCAACCTGGGCCTAGATCTCAGTCTCCAAGGGCAACTCTCATGTGTGGCCTCCTAAATTCCAAACACAATTCATGCCAATACATCGCTGAGATCTGTTCCAGAACTCAGTCTCTAAAGGGAATCACACAAGAGTTAAAGCCCAGGTTGACCCTGGAATCTTTTCCAACCGTAACACAAATGACCACAATTAAACCAAAACACTCCAACATGGCCCTCATCTTCTTCCATATAGACAGTCATAATAAACTCTGGTTGGAGGTTTCCATGAGGGGCGCAGCCCAAGACAGTGTTCAAAATAAGCTCACTTGCCACTCATTTGCCTAAAGTCAGGGTGACATGGAAACCCTTCCTGTGAACGAGGGGTGATCAAATAGGCCTGCCATTAATAGTGCTCTACTTCTCCAATTTGAGGCCTACTCTCTGTGGGGTATAGATTCTTTATGAGAATTGGGGTCATGAGAAAACCCAAGCACCTATGGGCTACCCTCTGAAGGGATTTGAAGAACCCATTTGAGTGAACCAAGGAGTTGGATCAAAAGACTTTAGATATAGGGTTTTGGTTAGAGAGTGAATGTAAATTTCAGCATATGTGAAGAGTCAGCCACAGTGATGAACTGGAGAAAATGTGTAGGAAAGCAGATATCAATAGAGATATTAGGAAATCAGGCAAAGTACAAAGAGAGTGATAGGATAAGACATTTTTAACAGGGTTGAGTTTGAATATACAATCTTAGGAAGAAACAAATATGTAGTCACCAATAGGAATGATATTCGAGATCATTAGTGAATCAGGACATGGATGTTGTTAGTAATACATGCTCACTTTCAATATAGGCTTTGGTACAATCATAAGTGTGACACTTGCATTTTTTGTCAGGAATATTACTGTGATGAAATGCATATGTATATCAGGTGACTAGAATATTTCTTCCACCATTTTTGAAAGCAATATTTTAAAGGCTTATAAATTAGTATTGGGGATACAAATAGGTATACTCTGGGTCTATGAATATAGAGATGATTCTTTAATAGACCATACTGTGAATAAATAATATAACTGGTTCAAAATTTAAATAATGGATTGAATTGATATCTGAAAATATACAAGAAATCTTACATTGATATACATACATTCATTCCGAACAGTTATACATCTAATGATAATATTAGTTTACGGTTTATTATGAAGAGTGTGTGAGTTTTGTTTCAAAAGTGATTATGGAAATCGAAAATAATGTGTTTGGAAAGAATCTCATGAAAAGAACAGTCAAGAAACATGGAGGAATACATGTCTTCTCAAGTAGGAAGTGATTGAAATTGAACCAAATGCCTATAAATTTGTAAAATTGTGGATGAAATGATATATCCTATATTGCCCATAAACTGCAGAAATAGTAATGTACCAGTGTTGAATAAAAATGAACTTCAAAATACACATCATGTCCCATAGGTGTCTACTTGCATTGATGTTAAACTGGGTGAGTCACTGTAGAAATATTAGGATTTCTTAGCACCATTCCCTGAAGTTAGTTTTCAGTACTAGGAAACAAATATGTATTTCAGTGGATGTATATTTCTAAGAATAATCTTGTGAAAAATTGATTATATATCCCCATACAGGAACATGAATGAATTTAGGCAGTGTATAGTAAGACACTTATATTTCATATTTTGAAAATCTGGAGACTATATATATATATATAGACACAAACACACACACATTATAATGTAGCAATATATACGCCAATTGAAATTCATCATGAAAAATAACTCATCTGCATATCAAAAAATATTCATTATACTGAACATGGATTATGTATAATGTTGTTCATCTAGGAAGGTCACCCATGGGTTGAATTTTTAGTTCCAACAGCCTTTAGGAGAAGTGATCTCTTCTCACAATTTGTATCTGCCAAGTCAGCCACCTCACAAGAATGTACGTGTGAAACCAGGTAGGATTCTATTTTTGCATATAAAAATACATGTGCTTAATAGGCTAAAGGGAAAGAGAGACAGAAATTCACATATTTCTTAACTTTAAAAACACATGGAGAATTATTTCAACAAATAATTGACTAGATTTATAACTCCTACCTTATATCATGCAAAAGGCAAGTACAACTACACACCATGCCTCTTCTGAACTGCTTGTATTTCTATTCTGTTTTGGTTATTTTTCTCATCATATTAGTATTAGTAGTCAGAGTCTATAAGGGTATGGGCTAGTGTCAAGGATTCAGTATTTCGAATGAAAAATTGAAAAATGAATCCAATGTGTATGCAAATATGTGCTACAAAAAAATCTTCCTTCTCTCATATAGAAGAATGACTTGACATTACCATTGCCCCAAGTAAGTCACAATTAGAGGAGAAGTGTTAGAAAATCTGTAAATATATATCTGCAACGAAAATGCTCAGGAGTGCACAACCTTGGAGGTGGTAGAGGAGTTTCCAAAAGTAAGTGACATGGGAAATACTCCACAGACATGAAGATCTGCTGGCCTAAACACTTCTTGAGAAACTGCCTTTGAGGTTGGGCACTTGAAATATATGTTGTTTTCAGGAGCTTTCGCTTCCTTTATAGTGAGACCATCTAAGCTGGGTCTGCATCTATGTGACCTGGAGGACATGGCATCTTATTTTCCAATGAACATGAGGCAGCAATGCTGAATTCTCTCGTTGTAGGTAAACTATTGCCACTGGGGGCTAAGTGTCTCCCCGTGTGGACTGTGAAACCATTTGGTCATCTTCCACTTTTTGTGGTGTTTCTTGCTGCTGCACTGGTAGTTTGGTATTGGCATCACGAAATACAAGGAGTTCAACTGGGACACAGTGCTGGAGGGAGTTCTGTCACGTGTGGTACGTGTACCCTGGTCTACAGTAGAATGCACCAACCAGGCTTCTATCCCACATAGCTTGCCCCCTTGATCATAGCAACCTGATTCTAAACATTACTCTGAAACTTCTCCATATAACAAGATGCCTTTACATACAATGGTCTGATGGCTGCACCATGTCTGTCTCAAGACAATTGAAAGTCAATGGCAGATCCACATGGCCCCACCACAGATGTTTTATCACACACCTTCCCACCACTGCTCTAGGCCCACTACTCTGCAGTCTCCAACTTTCTGGCATCTCTGTTCTAAACATTTTCATGAAGCCCAGTCAATCAAGGCACTGTCTGGTATACTCATGATCAGCAAAAGTACATCAAAAGGTTCTCCAGTGCCATCTGGTCATGAAAATTTCTAAATATTCATGGTATTGATCTAGACAAATTTCAAGGATGAAGGTGGAGGCACTGTGGGTTTCAATTCATTCAGGGACCATTAAATGTTGAGGAAGCTCATTTCAATGAAAGATCTGGAGAACACTCACAGGCAAGGCTTCCCAAAGAGTGGCCAAAAGGTCACATGAAGCCAGGCCCATTGAGGTCTACAATGTGAGGTCCATGTGTGTTTTGACTCTCAACTATGGGTGCCAAGTCTTTCAGAATAAAATCATGTGATATCCTAGCTGAGATTCTCAGTACTCTTGGGAAAGCCACCCTGGGCCTAGATCTCAGTTTCAAAGGGCGACTCTCATGTGTGGCCTCCTGAAATCGCAACACAATTCATGGCAATACTTATCTGAGGTCAGTTCCAGAACTCATTCTCTAAGGGGAATCACACCAGTGTTCAAGCCCAGTTGGACCCAGTCATCTCTTCCATCTGCCACACAAATGACCACAATTAAAGCCAAAACACTCCCACATTGTCCTCATCTTCTTCCACATGGACACTCCTCATAACCTCTGGCTGGAGTTTTTCATGAGGGGCACAGCCCAAGACAGTGGCCCAAATAAGCTTTCTTGCCCCTCATTTGCCTAAAGTCAGGGTGGCCTGGACACCCTTCCTGTGAACCAGGAGTGATTAAATAGGCCTGCCATTAATACTGCTCCACTTCTCCACTTTGAGGCCTTCTTACTGTGGGGTTTAGTTTCTTCTTTTTTAAAAAAAAAATTGAAATTTAATTGGAAAGTTAAAAAAAATTGTATTGCAGAATATTAAATTTCTTATGCAAAAGCCTTTATCTTGTTTGTGAGGGAAACCTTGATGCCTTGCCAATCTGGTTATATGGAGACACTGAAAATTTTCTGTTACATACTACATGGATGAATGGCTACAGCACATCGTTTTTTCAAACTGAAAGGCAGATAACAGCAAGTAAGATAACAAATAAAAGCCAATTTTATTAAAAAATAAAGTTGTAAAATGTCTCAAATATTGGAAATTAAATTCCTTTTTTTTCTTTTTTTTGGTTGTTCAAAAGCTCATGCTATATCATCTTTCATACATTTGACTCATTTGGGTTATGAACTCCCATTTTTACCCCAATACAAATCGTAGAATCACATCAGTTACACACTCACGTTTTTACATAATGGCATATTAGTGATTGTTGTATTCTTCTACCTTTCCTATCCCCTACTATCCCCCTCCCCTCCCCAACCATCTACCCTCTATACCTCATCTGCTATTGTTCAATTCTCTCCCTTGTTTCCCCCCCTTTCCCCTCACAACCTCTTATATGGAATTTTGTGTAACATTAAGTGTCTCCTACCATTTCCATATGCTTTCCATTCTCTCTCCCTTTCTCTCCCCCCACTCATCTCCATTTAGTGTTAATATTTTCCTCATGCTCTTCTTCCCTGTTCTGTTCTTATTTGCTCTCTTTATATCAAAGAAAATATTTGGCATTTGTTTTTTAAGGATTGGCTAGCTTTGCTTAGCATTATATGTTCTAATGCCATCCATTTCCCTTCAAATTCAATGATTTTTGTCATTTTTTAATGCTGCATAATACTCCATTGTGTATAGATGCCCCTTTTTTATCCATTCGCCTATGGAAGGTCATCTAGTTTGGTTCCACAGTTTAGCTATTATGAATTGTGCCGCTATGATCAGTGATGTGGCAGTATCCCTATAGTGCGCTCTTTTAAGATCCTCAGGGAATAGTCCGAGAAGTGAGATAGCTGGGTCAAATGGTGGATCCTTTCCCTGCTTTCCCAGGTATCTCCATACTGCTTTCCAAATTGGCCTCAACATTTTCCAGTCCCACCAGCAGTGTACAAGTGTACCCTTTTCCCCACATCCTCGCCAACACTTATTGTTGTTTGATTTCATAATGGCTGCCAATCTTACTGGAGTGAGATGGTATCTTAGGGTGGTTTTGACTTGAATTTCCCTAACTGCTAGAGATGGTGGGCATTTTTTCATGTTCTTGTTGATGGATTGTATGTCCTCCTCTGTGAAGTTTCTGTTCAGGTCCTTGGCCCATTTGTGGATTGGTTTATTTGTTATCTTATTGTTTAATTTTTGAGTTCTTTGTATATTCTAGATATTAGGGCTCTATCTGAAGTGTGAGGGGTAAAAATTTGTTCCCAAGATGTAGGCTCTCTATTTACCTCTCTTATTGTTTCTCTTGTTTCGAAAAAAACTTTTTAGTTTAAATAAGTCCCATTTGTTGATTCTTGTTATTAACTCTTGTGCTATGGCTGTCCTATTAAGGAATTTGGAGCCCAACCCCACAGTATGTACATCGTAGCCAAATTTTTCTTCTATTAGATGCAGTGTCTCTGATTTTATATCTTGCTCCTTGATCCATTTAGAGTTAACTTTTGTGCATGGCGAGAGAAAGGGATTCATTTTCATTTTGTTGCATATGGATTTCCAATTTTCCCTGGACCACTTGTTGAAGATGCTATCCTTCCTCCATTGCATGCTTTTAGGCCCTTTTTCAAATATAAGAAAGTTGTACTTTTGTGGATTGGTTTCTGTGTCCTCTATTCTGTACCATTGGTCCAGCTGACTTTTGTGATACCAGTACCACGCTGTTTTTGTTACTATTGCTTTGTAGTACAGTTTGAACTCTGTTATCGCTATACATCCTGATTCACACTTCCTGCTTAGAATTGCTATTGCTATTCTGTGTCTATTGTTTTTCCATATGAAATTCATGATTGCTTTATATATTTCTACAAGAAATGCCATTGGGATTTTGATTGGCATTGCATTAAACCTGTAGAGAACTTTGGGTAATATCGCAATTTTGATGATGTTAGTTCTGCCTATACATGAACAGGGTACATTTTTCCATCTTCTAACATCTTCTTTTTTCTCTTTCTTTAGAGTTATGTAACTTTCATTGTATAAATCTTTCACCTCTTTTTTTAGGTTGATTCCCAAGTATCTTATTTTCTATGAGGATATTGTGAATGGAGTGGTTTTCCTCATTTCAATTTCAGAAGTTTTGTTGCTGATATACAGGAATGCCTTTGATTTTTTCTTGTTGATTTTATATACTGGCACTTTGCTGAATTCATTTATTAACTCTAGCAGTTTCTTTGCATACCCTTTAGGGTTTGTTAAATATATTATCATGTCATCCTCAAATAGCGAATATTTAAGTTCTTCTTTTTCTATTTTTATGCCTTTAATTTCTTTTGTCTGTCTAATTGCTCTGGCTAGTATTTCAAGAACTAAACTGAATAGAAGTGGTGATAGAGGGCATCTCTGTCTTGTTCCAGATTTTAGAGGGAATGCCTTCAGTTTTTCTCCATTTAGGATGATGCTAGCCTGAGATTTAGCATATATAGCTTTTACCATGTTGAGGTAAGTTCTTGTTATCCCTAATTTTTATAGTGTTTTGAACATAAAGGAATGCTGTACTTTGTCAAACGCTTTATCTACATCTATCGAGATGATCATATGGTTTTTGTCTTTAAGTCTATTGATGTGGTGGATTACATTTATTGATTTCCATAAATTGATCCAGGCTTGCATCCCAGGGATGAATCCTACTTGATCATGAAGCACAATTATTTTGATATGCTTTTGTATTCAATTCACCATGATTTTATTGAGAATTTTTGCATCCAAGTTTATTAGAGGTATTGGTCTGTAGTTTTCTTTCTTTGAAGTGTCTTTGTCTGGTTTTAGAATCAGGGTGATGTTGGCCTCATAGAATGAATTTGGAGGAACTCCTTCTTTTTCTATTTTTTGAAATTGCTTGAAAAGTATTGGTATTAATTCTTCTTTGAGGGTTTTGTAGAACTCCACTGTATACCTATCCGGTCCAGGGCTCTTTTTGGTTGGTTGTCTTTTGATGGTTTCTTATTTTTCTTCCTTTGTTATTGGTCTATTTAAATTGTGGGTGTCTTCCTGACTCAATCTGGGCAGATCATATGACTTAAGAAATTTATCGATATCTTCTTTATCTTCTATTTTATTGGAATATAGGGTTTCAAAATACTTTCTAATTATCTTCTGTGTTTCTGTAGTGTGTGTTGTGATATTTCCATCTTTATTCCATATGTTAGTAATTTGAGTTCTCTCTCTTCTTCTCTTCGTTAGCATGGCTAAGGGCCTGTCGAACATATTTATTTTTTCAAAGAACCAACTCTTATTTATTTCAATTTTTACAATGTAGATTTTTTGTTTCAATTTCATTGATTTCTCCTCTAATTTCAATTATTTCTTGTCTTCTACTACATTTGATGTTCTTTTGCTCTTCCTTTTTTAGGTTTTTGAGGTGTAGTGTGAGTTCATTTATTTGTTGTTGTTTTTTTCTTTTTTTGAGGAAAGAATTACAAGAAATGAATTTCCCTCTTAAAACGGCTTTCATTGTGTCCCATACAAACCGGTATGTTGTGTCTCTATTGTCATTTGTCTCTAAGAATTTTTTTATCTCCTCCTTTATGTCTTCTGTAACCCACTGATCATTCAGTAACATATTGTGCATTTTCCATGTGATGTAGAATTTTTCCTTCCTTTTTTTTTCATTGATTTAAAGTTTCAATCCATTATGATCAGATATGGTGCATGGTATTATCTCCATACCTTTATGTTTACTAAGAGTTTCCCTATTGCATAATATATGGTCTATATTGGAGTAGGATCAATGTGCTGCTGAGAAGAACGTGTATCCACTTGATGATGGTTGATATATTTTATATATGTTGGTTACGTCTAGGTTATTGATTGTGCTATTGAGTTCTATAGTATCTTTATTCAGCTTTTGTCTGGAGGAAGGCAAGAGACTTCATCCACTATGACTGCCCTTTTTGCCATTTTAGTTTTGGATGCACACATGGGATCTTTCTTTAGATCCATCAGGTGCTCAGAATCTAAGCCACAGGCTCACACAGGGCCAAGATGCAGATTCAGAAACATCCCTTTCCAAAGCAATTAAGCAAAGAGCCACAGGTGATGCACATTTATTTCCATTTGAAAACTGTTTTCTTCAGTCTTCACAAAGGGGTTGCCGGAGGCAAAGACCTTCCTGACATTCAGGGCAACAGACAGGGAAGCAAAAGGCCCAAAGCAGGGTTTCTCCACTGAGACTTTCTTGGTCACACTGATATCTGAGTTTTCTGAGATACTCGCCATTCCCTTCAGCTATCCAGTACATTGCCATGTCACAGTGCTTGGGGTGGTACATATCTTGGACACAAAACCATGAGCGTATTCTAGAGAGTGGCCAGAATTCAGGAAGAAAACAGGAACTTAGGAAGATGGCGAGTGTTGCCCATTTATAAGGCAAGCTGCAGTTCATTCATAAATTGCACAGGATGAATGCTGGGAGGCTTTCTAGTAGACTGGACAAATCCCTTGATGCATTTTCTTTTCTAATGTCTACAACCACGGACACAATGGGATATATAGACACAGAAACACTCGCCTTGTCAAATGACTTACTAGAAACAGTCCACTCCAAAACTAACAAACCACCTTTCCTACCTATTCTGAGAACAGGAGACAAAACAACAAACCCACAACCACACCCACAAAGACACCTCCTTCCCCCAGTAGGTCTCTGACTATCCAGAGTGTCCTCTGACTGGTGGGCCATGATATATTCTTCCATATTGGGGTGTCCTGTCTCTGATATGGTCTCCGTGGCCAACTCTGTGATGCTGTCAGAAGCCAGCGATGAGCCACTACCTGCTTTCTCAGGAAAGGCCCCTCTTCAGATCTTCCTGGCATTTGGCCAACCTCACATCAGTATGTACCAAGAAAGACTGACTCTGTCCTTGGTAAATCCAAACAAGTTTGACCACTGGGACTTGCACTGGGACTGGCTTTGGGTGCCTGGCTTCCTGGATCCCATATTCAGAGAGTTTCATCACCAAGGAAGTAAGTTGAGTTCATTTCCTTCAGGAACTGAATGAGGTCACTACCCTGGCAACCACATTTTCCTAACAGTTCCTTCCGAGGGTCCCATCAGATGGAGGCTGCACCTACTTGCTCTGACATTTTCACAAGTTAGAATGGTATATCAACCGTAGGCACCCGGGATCAACTCTCCACACAGGCCTGGTTTGGTCCATCTTCACTACATTAAGAAAAGAGAGGCTGATTCAGACACATCCTTTCATCATGACCAGGATGTTTTCCATGTAAGATGACTTTTGCTCTCTCAGGTCCCTCATAGCTGCCTACATCTTCTCCAGGGATTATTTCTGCATGGACTTTTGATGTTGTCAGCTGGTGGAAGATCCCCTACCTTCCTGTATTGTAAGACCAACTCTGTTCCTGCTCTTCTGTAAATGAGATTGAGGGAACAGTGTATGGTTAGGGTTAATAGCATGTTCGATTTGGGTTAGGAATAATTATGCTGGATGAATAATGGTATTGGGAACCTGTGATATTTATAAGAATATAGACGTGAAATATATGTATGAGAACAGAGATCTAGGAAAGATTTGAAGCCCAGATAGGAATTGAAACCACGATTGGTATACTTAGCTTGAATTATGTTCTGCACCGAGGTCTCAGATAAATTGATATACAATGGCATAGGACCGTGTACCTCGGATGTTTGAATGTAGAAGAGAACATGCAGTCAAAAAGGGATAGTCTGTAGGATTAGGAAGATAGTCAGTAGGTTTAGGAAGAATAGTGAGTATAGGAGTTGGACCAAAAGTTCTTTAGCAATAGGGTTTCAGATAGAGAGTGAATGTAAATGTCAGCACATTTGAAGTTACAGTCACAATGATGAACTGGGGACAATATGTAGAAAAGCAGATATCAATAGGGACATTAAGAAATTAGGCATAGTATAAAGTGAGTGATAGGATTAGATATTTTCAAAAGGCTTGAGGTTGAATATATAATCTTAGGAAAAAAACAAATATGTAGTAACAAAGAGGATTGACATTTGAGAGCATTACTCAACCTGGACAGATGTTTTTAATAATCCATGCTCACTTTCCATTTAGGCTTTGGTACAATCATAAGTGTGACCTTTGCATTTTGTGTCCAGAATACTACTGTGATAAATGTATATGTAGATCAGGTGACATGAGTCTTTCTGCCACCATTATGGGGAGCAATATCCTGAAAACTTATAAATTAGTACTGGGGATACGAAAAGGTGTACCCTGTGTTGATGATTATTCAGATGATGCATGAATAGACCATATTGTGAATAAAGTATATAACTGGTTCCAACTTTAAATAATGGATTGAATTTGCATCTGAAAAAAATATATGAAATCTTATATTGATATACATAAATTCATTCCAACCTGTTATATATCTAATGGTAATATTAGGGTTACAGTTTATCATGAAGAGTGAGTTTTGCTTGAACAATGATAAGGGAATCGAAAATAATGTGTTTAGAATGAAGTCAAGTGAAAAGAACAGTAGAGAAATATGGAGGAATACATGTGTTCTGAAATAGTAAGTAATTGAAAGTGAACCAAATGCCTATAAATTTGTGAAGTTGTGAATGAAAAAAATATATCCTATGTTGTACATAAACTGAAGAAATTTTAATGTACCAGTGTTTAATAAAAATGAACTTCAAAATACACATCATGTCCCATAGAAATCTATTTGCATTGATGTTAAACTGGGTCAGTTACAGTAGAAATATTAGGATTTGTAAGCACCATTCACTGAACTTAGTTTTCAGTAGTAGGAAACCAATATGTATTTCAGGTGGTTGAGTATTTCTTAGAATAATCTTGTGTAAAGTTGATTATACACCCAAAAACATGAATACGAATGAATTTAGGGAGTGTATAATAAGATACATATATTTCATATTTTGGAAATTCTGGAGAATATATATATATATATATATATATATATATATATATACACACACACAAATACACACACAAACACACACACACAAATTAATATGTAGAAATATATATGCCAATTGAAATTCATCATAAAATATAATTCATTCACATATCCAAAAATATTCATTTTACTTAACATGGATTTATGTATAATGTTTTTTACTAGGAAGCTCACCCATCGGTTGAATTTTCAGTTCAATCAGTATTTAGGGGGAGTCATCTCTTTTCACAATTTTTATATTCCAATGTCAGTGAGCTCACAAGAATGTACGTGGGATACCAGGTAGGATAGTATATGTGCATAAAAAATACATGTGCTGAATAGGATACAGAGAAAGGGAGACAGGAATTTACATATGTGATAACTTTAAAAACTCATGAAGAAATATTATAATAAAAAGTTGACTAGATTTAAAACACATACTCTTGATAAAGCAGAAGGCAAATACAAGTATACACCATGCTTCCTATGAAAGGACTGTATTTCTATTCAGTTAGGTTTCTTTTTCTCCATCATATTAGGATTAGTAGTCAGATTCTAGTAGGGTATGGGTTGGTGTCAGGGATTCAGTATTTCAAATGGAAAATAGAAAAATTAATCTAATGTGTATGCAAACATGTACTACAGGAACAATTTCCCACTCTCTTCCAGAACAATGGCTTGACATAACCATCACTCCAAGTAAGACACAATTAGAGGAGAGGAGTTAGAAAATTTGTGAATACATATGAGAAATGTAAAATGCTCAGAAGTTCACAACACTGGAAGTAGAAGAACAGTTTCCAAAAGTAAGGGAGAGGGTAAACACTTCACAAACATGGAGCTCTGCTGGCCTAAAGACTTCTTGAGAAACTTTCTCTGTGGTTGGGCACATGAAATATTTGTAATTGTCAGGAAATTTAGTTTCGTTTGTGGTGACACCATGAAATCTGGGTCTGCATCTATGTGACCTGGAGGACATGGTTCCTTATTTTCTAATGAAAATGAGGCAGCAGTTCTGAATTCTCTCTGTGGCCACTGGGAGCTAAGTGTCTTCCCGTGTGGTCTGTGAAGCCATTTGGTCATGCTCCAATTTTCAGGGTGTTTCTTACTCCTGAACTGGGAGTTTCATATTAGATTCATGAAATACAAGGAGTTCAACTGCGACACAATGATAGAGGGAGTTCTGTCACGTGTGGTTTGTCATGGTCGACAAGAGAATGTACGAACCAGGCTTTAATCCCACATAGCTTTCCCACTTGACTATAGCAACCTGATTCTGAACATTGCCCTGAAACCTCTCCATATAAAAAGATGCCTTTACATATAAGGGTCGGCTGCCTGCACCATGTCAGTCGCAAGTCTTTTGGAAGCCAATGGAAGATCCAGGTGATCCTACCAAAAATATTTATTTACACACCTACAGTCCACTGCTCTATGCCCACTACTCAGCAGGCTCCAACTTACTGGCATCTCTGTTCTACAACATTTTCACGAAACCCAGTCAATCAAGGCACAGTTTGGAACCATCATGATCAGCAACAGGACATTCAAAGTTTATCCAGTGCCACCTGGTCATGGAAATTTCAAAAATTTCATGGTATTTATCTAGCCATTTTTCAAGGATGAAGTTGGAGGCACTGTGGGTTTCAATTAATTCAGGAACCATTAAATGGTGAGGAAGCTCATTTCAATGAAAGCTCTGGAGATCACTCACGGGGAAGGCTTCCCAAAGAGTGGCCAAAAGGTCACATGAATCCAGGCCCATTGAGGTATACAAAGTGAGATCCATGTGTGTTTGTATTCTCAACTAAGGGTCCCAAGTCTTTAAGAATTAAATCATGTGATATCCTGGCTCAGAATCCCCGAGCACTGTGGAAAGCCATCCTGGGCCTAGATCTCAGATTACAAGGGTGATTCTCATGCGTGACCTCCTAAAATCCCAACACTATTTTTTGCAATACTTCTCTGAGGTCAGTTCCAGAACTCAGTCTCTAAGGGTAATCACACCAGAGTTCAAGCTCCGGTGGACACAGTCATCTCTTCCAACTACCACACAATTGACCACAATTTAAACCAAAACACTCCCATATGGACCTCATCTCCTTCCATATAGACACTCATCATAACCTCTGGCTGGAGGTTTCCATGAGGGGCGCAGACCAAGACAGTATCCACAATAATCTACCTTGCCCCTCATTTGCCTAAAGTCAGGGTGGCCTGGACACGCTTCCTGTTAACCAGGAGTGATCAAATAGGCCTGGTGTTAATACTGTTCTGCTTGTCCAATTTGAGGCCTACTGACTGTCAGATATTGATTCTTTATGTGAATTGGAGTCATGAGAAAACCCAAGCACCTATGGGCTAGCCTCTGCAGGTTTTGAAGAACTCGTTTGACCCAAAGGATTCCTATTCTCACTTTATGGAGGTCAGGAACCTTACAGAGGAAGGCGAGAGACTTCATGCCAATGACTGCTCTTTTGGCCATTTTGGTTTTGAATGCACGCATGGGAAATTTCTTTAGATCCCTCAGGTGCTGAGAATCTAAGCCACTGCCTCATACAGAGCCAAGGGGCAGATTCAGACACATCCCTTTTCAAAGCAGTTAAGGAAAGAGCCACATGTATGCCCAATAATTTCCATTTGAAAACTGTTTTCTTCAGGCTTCACAAAAGGGTGGCCTGAGTCAAAGACCTTCCTGAAATTCAGGAAAACACAACAATAGGTAAGCAAATGGTCCAAAGCAGGGTTGCTCCACTGAGAATTTCCTGGTCACACTGATACTTGAGTTTTCTGAGATGCTTGCCATTTCTTTCAGCTATCCAGTACATGGCCAGTCACAGAGCTTGAAGGTGGTACATATCGTGAACAAAAAACCATGGTCCTATTCTGTAGAGTGGCCAGAATTCAGAAAGAAAACAGGAACTTAGGAATATAGCAGGTATTGCGCATCAATAGGGCAAGCTACAGTCCATTCATAAATGGGGCAATTTGAATGCTGAGAAGCTTTCTACTAGACAGGACACATCCATTGATGCATTCTCTTTTCTAATGCATACAACCACGGACACAGTGAAATACTGAGACATAGAAACACTCGCCATGTCAAAAGACTTACTAGAAACACTAAACTTCAATCCAAACAAACCAACTTTAATACCTATTCTAGGAAAATGAGACAAAACCACAAACCCACAACAACACCCACAAAGGCACCTCCTTCCCCCAAGTAGGTCTGTGACTATCCAGAGTGTCCTCTGACTTGTGGGCCAAAATATGTTCCCCCAAATTGGCCTGTCCTGTCTCAGATCTGGTCTCCTTGGCCAACTCTGTGAAGTTCTCAGTAGCCAGCGGTGAGCCACTACCTGCTTTCTCAGGAAAAGCCCCGCTTCAGAGATTTCCTCTCATTTGGCCTTCCTCACATCTGTAGGTACCAACAAAGACTGACTCTGTCCTTGCTGAATCCAAACAAGTGAGACCACTGGGACTGGAACAGGGACTGGCTCTGGGTGCCTGGCTTCCTGGATCCCAAATTCAGAGAGTTCCTTCACCAAGGAAGTTAAGTGAGGTCCCTTCCTTCAGAAATTGAATGAGGTCACTGTCTTGGCAACCACTTTGTCCTAACTGTTGCTTTCAAGGGTCCCATGATACGGAGGCTGCCCCTACTTTCTGTGACACTTTCACAAGTTAGAATGGTATATCAACAATAGGCACCCAGGAATAGATCTTCACACAGGCCTAGTTTGGTCCAACTTCTCTACGTTGAGAAGCTGATTCATAGACAACCTTTTATCCTGACCAGGTTGTTTGCCATGGAAGATGACTTTTGGTCTCTCAGGTCCTTCATAGCTGCCTACCTCTTCTCCAGGGATCATTTCTGCATGTACCTTTGAGGTTCTCAGGAGGTGGAAGATTCCCTACATTTCAGTATTGTAAGATCAACTCTTTCCCTGCTCTTCTGTAAAGTTAGATTGAGGGAACAGTGTATGGTTATGGTTAATAACATGTTCGGTTTGGGTTAGAAATCATTCTGCTGGATGAATAATGGTATTGGGAACTTGCTATGTGTATAAGAATATATAGGTGAAATATATGTATGAAAACAGAAATCTAAGTATGATTTGAAGTCCAGAAGGGCATTGGGCTCTTGATTGGGATATGCAGCTTTGAATTACGTTCTGCAGAGGTGTCTCAATTAAATCGATATGCAATGCCATAGGACCTTGTACCTTGGATGAATTAATGTAGAAGGAACATCTAGTCGAAAAGGGATAGTCCGAAGTGAAAGGTTAATAAAATAGGTACTTGTCACTTCCTGTTTTTCTTTATGCTTAACAAAACACTGTTGAAATCTTGAGAAATGTTTGCTAATCTTGTTTCCAGAATGTTCTGTTCCCAACTGCCAAACTGCAGAATGTACTCCCTCACTCAGTGTCATGCAAACCGCCCACATGCCCTCACCCATTAGTAAACTTCCCTCTCTTCCCTCTCCAAGGAAAGTATATAAGCTGTGCTTAAGGTGTTCTCAGGGCTCTCTGCTCTATTTAAGTGAGTTCTGAGCCACAGCATGCTGAACCCCAAATAAACCCATTGCTGTTGCATGAGACAGACTCTTGGTGGTCTCTTCCTTCGACACTCGCCCGACCTTTACATATTGAGGTTCCACAGAGTTCTGGCAGTGGCAGACGAGAGACCCCAATGGGCTCCTCTCGGAGCAAGTAAGGCACCTCTTTCTGGTTTCAGGTTTCATGTTAGGGCTTGGCAAAATCTCTGGCGATGAAGAGCCTGAGCTCCCTCCGAAGGTGGCTGAGAGACGTGTCACGGAGACACAGGGCACCTCCCTGGGGGACGCCGCAGAAAACTCGGGAAATTAAGGAACAATAGTCTCCTCAACTCAGTGATATTTTGTTTCAGATTCGGTATTGTCATCCCATCGGGTTTTGCCGGCTACTCATTCCTGGTTTCAGTGTTTGACGTCCATTGCCTGTGTTTATGGTCTTGTCTTATCTGTGTCATGTGTCCTTGCTTTTGCTGTTTGTGTACCTTTCATTATGGGACAGAGCAGTTCAATGCCTCTGTCCCTGACCCTTGATCACTGGAACAAAGTCCGCTTAAGATCTCAGAATCTTTCTTGTTTTAGTAAAATGCTGGACCTGGCAGAATCTCTGTGCCTCAGAATGGCCCACCTTTGAATTCGGATGGCCCCTAGAAGGATCTTTCTACTTCGCACTAATTTAAAAATTCAGAGATATTATCTCAGCCTGGGACACATAGCCATCTGGATCAACAGCCATATATCTTAACTTGGCAGAACATCTGCAAATCTCCTCCTCCATGGGTGAAGCCTTTCCTTGCCCCTGCCTCTGCTCCTACTCCTTCCCCCATGATCTCTCAAACCCTCTCAACCTCCTCCTCCTCCACCCCCTGTTCTCCCCGAGTCACAGATTTGACTCTACTGGACTCTTCTTCCCTTACTAATCCCCTGCCCTTGTCCCCTAACCCACAACACCCTCAAATGGATTTCCCTGCTGCTGACTCAGCCTCTTTACCATTGGAGGAAGCTAAGCCGGTAATAGGGTCTGATAATGGACCGGTGTTCATGGCCCAGGTAAGTCAGGGGTTAGCCAGGAACCAGGGAATTAATTGGAAGTTATATTGTGCTTATAGATACCCGAGTTCAGGACAGGCAGATAGAATAAATTGAACCATTAAAGAGACCTTAAGAAAATTAAACTTAGAGAACAGCATAAAAGATTGGACTATGCTCCTGCCTTATGCAATGTTTCATGCAAGAAATACTCCCTCTGTTTCTTTGAGTAACCTTAGCCCCTGTGAAATTCTCTATTGTTGCCCTCCTGCAGTAAGGGACCTAAGCCCGACTCAAAGACCTAACCATTCCATCCACACCCCCTTGCTTGACAGACTTAAAGCTCTAAAAAGAACTCAGTGATACCTGTGTAAACAGCTGGCCACTGCCTACCAAACTGGGGACAAAGGGACTCCACATCGATATCAAGTAAGAGACTTCATCTACGTAAGACGACATCAGGTATCATGCTTGAAACCCCGCTGGAAAGGACCATAGCCGGTGCTACTTATAACACCTCCAGTGGTAAAGGTAGATGGAATCAATTTCTGGATCCATGCCTCTCATCTCAAGCCTGCGCCCTGTCCAGACTCTGGCTGGAAACTGGAAAAGACTGGTAAAACCTTCAAATTGCTTATTCGCCATGTGGATAAGTCTGTGGACTCTCTCCTTGGCCACAAGTAGTCCTAAGCCACATCAGCCCATTCAGCAGTGATGGCTGATCACAAATCCTACTGGAAAAGAAGTATAATCTATCTCGCATACAGCCCCCTGAGGGACCTGGTGGCCATCATTCCTCCCAGACATTTGTCAGCTGGCTATAGGTCTTACCTATTGGGATATCCCTGATGAAGAGGATACCACTAAAATTCCATTAAATTACTTCTGTAGCATAGATAATGGAAACAAACATTATGGATGAAGGGACATGCAAGCGAGATGCAGGTTGGCTAGCCTAGATTACTATGTTTGCCGGGCAGACTCTCAAAGCCACAGTCACGGCTGTGTGGGGGGAAAGCCGACTTCTTCTGTAAGTCATGGGGATTTGAGCAAACAGGGGCTGCCTGATGGAACCCAAACTCCTCATCAAATTCAGTACACATCATTGGCCATATTACCAATTAGATAAGAAGAACCGATGGCCCCCAGAGGGGTCTCTAGATCCTCAAATTCTGCGTGACCTTTTCCCTCCTTCACTCACATCCTGAACTATGCTTCTCCAATAGATCCTCACCCTCAGCCTTCTGCTCCAGACATTCTGCTGTCACTCCCACCTCACCAACCTGATTTCTCCCCTCCAATTACTAGATCAAAAACCCAAACCTCTGCCGGTTCTCAGACCATTGCCTCCTTGCTGAGGCAGCAGTTACTGAAGTACCCCTCCACCCACTCACTCCTCTCTTGTCCTGTCAGTGCCCGCACCGGGTCCCGCCAGGTCTTCTTACCAGCTAAACCAAAGCTCAAACCAGCTGAGGAGAGCCCTCAGTCCCCTATCTAAGATGTAATAAAAATGGCCTTTAAAGTTGGTTTGTCATCACTGAAAACAGTTTACTAATAATTAAACGTCCCTCATATGCGTTTTGAGATACTCACTCCCATCATCCTCTCTGCTCTACCTGTTCTACTGCTCAAGTTTTTGTTGCTAGGAAAATCTCAAACCCGTTTCCCATTATTCTTTTACATCTCTCCTTCCTCATTCTCAGATCCACGGAGCTGATCACAGCCCACCTTCCCCGTCTTCCCCCTCTGCACTAGGCCCACAGAAAAGTCTTAATTGAACTTCTCCAGAAGTCTTCACCTTGGCTGACTTTAGGACTTTCAGCAAAAGAGTCCCTATAAAAGAGTTCAATGTAGATAAACTTCCTCTTTTCGTGTTGCCCTGTTCTACTTGGCCAGTGGCTAAAAAAATCAGCACTTCTCAGGTAGACACCCTTTTACTAGTTTTTCACAAAATATGTGAACAAGGCCTCTGTCCTTGAGCTGGGGATTCACAGAGATGGCTACATTTCTAAGATAAAGAAGTTACCAACTGGTCTCCATGGTAACAGCTGGCAGGGGTAAAATAAGAAAGGGAAGAAAAAGCTCTCCCCCTCCCAGGTGTCCTTTAAAAGTTAACTTGCCCAGAACAGGGGAAAAACAGGAACAAATACTGCGTTTTTGAACTTCTGCAGACTGTGAGCTTCTGAGCACCTTCCCTTACATGTTGGGTACAAAATTCTGAAACTACCTAAACTTGAGTTTCAGGGGATTAATTGATTACAACAGAAGCAATGCCCTCTGAATCCGGTTGCAACCAAATAGGACTGTTTCCCTGTCTTTAGTGCTATCTTAGGTGCCTTGCCTTGTCCGTCCTTACAACAGAATAATTCTATATACTTAAACCTTGTTTATGTTTTCATGAAATGGTCAACAGATGTGATTAATCGTGTAATGGTGCAGATGTTTCCCAGAGTGCTCTATTATGAAGCAGGTTCATTTGAAGATCAAATAGGGGGACATACAACCAGGTTCCACTGGGAGCATATATCCCTCACTTTAGCCATCATATTAGGAATAGGATTTGCTGCACGGGTGGGCCCAGGAACCACTGCCCTTGTCCATGTGACACAATAAATTACCCAATTAGAAGCAGCAATAGACCAAAACTAAGATATTAGAAACCACCATCAGAGCTTTGCATGAAACTTTAACCTCTCTCTCTGAAGTTGTTTTACAGAACAGTTGAGGTTTGGACCTCCTCTTCATTAAAGAAGGGGGCCTTTGTGCTGCATTGAGGGAAGAATGTTGTTTTTATGCCGAACATACTGGAGTTGTAATAAAATCTATGAGTAAATTAAAAAGACACATTAAAGAGCATCAACAAGAGAGAGAGAGACCCAAAAAGGGTTGTTTGAGTCTTGGTTCACACAGTGCCCCTGGTTAACTACGTTTTTATCAACCCTGGCCGGTCCAATAATAATCCTCATATTATTGCTAACTATAAAACCCTGTTTTCTCAACCGTGTAATTTCTTTTCTCCAGGCTCAAATTGGACGAGTTAAACTTATGGTAATACCCCACTAGGAGACATAGAATGTGAAACCCCCCAATGATAATTTTTATGATTAAAAGTAGCCAGAAAAAGAAGTGAGGAATGAAAGGTTAATAAAATAAGTACTTGTCACTTCCTGTATATCCCTATGCTTAACAAAAAACTGTTGAAATCTTGAGAAATGCTTGCAAAACTTGTTCCCAAAATGTGCTGTCCCCAACTGCCAAACTACAGAATGTACTCCCTCACCCAGTTGCATGCAAACTGCCCACTCGTCGTGACCCATCAATAAACTTTCCTCCCTGCCTTCTCCAGGGAAAGTATACAAACTCTACTTAAGCTATTCTCAGGGCTATCTGCTCTACTAAAGTGAGCTCTGAGCCCCAGCATGCTGGAAACCCAATAAACCTTTTGCTGTATCATGAGTACTCTGTTGGTCGTCTCCTTCTCCGAAGCTTCCCCGACATTTACTTGGATGATTGAATGTAGAAGAGAACATCCAGTGAAAAAGGTATAGTTGGTAGGATTAGGAAGATAGTCAGTAGGTTTAGGAAGAAGAGTGAGTATAGAATTTAGAACAAAAGTTCTTTAGCAATACGGTTTCAGTTAGAGAGTGAATGTAAATGTGAGCACAGTTGAAGAGTCAGTCACAATGATGAACTGGGGAAAATATGTAGGAAAGCAGATATCAATAGAGACATATATGAAATCAGGGAAATTACAAAGTGAATGACAGGACTAGATATTTTGAAAAGGATTGAGTTTGAATATATAATCTTAGGAAAAAACAAATATGTAGACACCAATAGGATTGATATTTGAGAGCATTAGGCAAATTTCAGGTGCATGAATATTTCTGAGAATAATCTTGTGAATAGTTGATTATAAATCCAGATACATGAACATGAATGAATTTAGGGAGTGTATATGAGACACATATATTTCATTTTTTGAAATATCTGGAGAGTGTGTATATATATATATATAATATATATATATATATATATATATACACAGAAACACAAAACACACACAGACAAAAAAGTAGCAATATATATATCAATCAAAATTCATCATATAATATATATTATCCACAGATCTAAAAATATTCATTTTACTGAACATGGATTTATGTATAATGTTGTTCAACTAGAAAGCTCACCCATATGTTGAATATTCAGTTTCAATGGGGTTTAGTAGGAGTGATCTTTTCTCTCAATTTGTATCTGCCAAGTCAGCCACCTCACAAGAATGTACGTGTGGTACCAGGTAGCCAACCTGATTCTGAACATTGCCCATAAACCTATCCATATAACAAGATGCCTTTACATATAAGGGTCTGCTTGCTGTACCCTGTCAGTCACAAGGCATTTGGAAGCCAATGGCAGATAAACATGGCCCCACCACACATGTTTTATCACACACCTTCACACCACTGCTCTAGGCCCACTAATGAGCAGGCTCCAACTTACTGGCATCACTGTTCTACACAATTTTCATGAAACAAAGTCAGTCAAGGCACTGTCTGGTACACTGATGGTCAGCAACAGGATATCCAAAAGTTCTCCAGTGCCACCTGGTCATGGGAATTTCAAAAATTTTATGGTATTTATCAAGCCATTTGTCGAGGATGAAGTTGGAGGCTCTTTGGGTTTCAATTTATTCAGGAACCATTAAATGTTGAGGAAGCTCATTTCAATGAAAGCTCTAGAAAACACTCACAGGCAAGACTTCCCAAAGTGTGGCCAAAAGGTCACATGAAGCCAGGCCCATTGAGGTCTACAATGTGAGGTCCATGTGTGTTTTGACTCTCAACTGTGGCTGCAAAGTCTTTCAGAATAAAATCATGTGATATCCTGGCTGAGATTCCCAGTGCTCTGGGGAAAGCCACCCTGCACCTAGATCTCAGGTTCCAAGGGCGACTCTCATGCATGGCCTAGTAAAAACCAAACACAATTCATGAAAATACTTCTCTGAGGTCAGTTCCAGAATTCATTCTCTAAGAGGAATCACAACAGAGTTCAAGCCCAGGTGGACCCAGTCTTTTCTTCTAAGTGCCACACAAATTACCACAATTCCAAACAAAACGCTCCCACATAACCCTTTTCTTCTTCCATATAGACACTCATCATAACCTCTGGATGGAGGTTTCCATGAGGGGCTCAGGACAGGACAGTGTCCAAAATAACCTCCCTTGCCCCTCATTTGCCTAAAGTCAGTGTGGCCTGGAAATCCTGACTGTGAAACAGGAGTGATCAAATTGGCCTGCCGTTAATACAGCTTGGCTTCTCCAATTTCAGGCCTACTGACTGTAGGGTTTAGATTCTTCATGTAAATTGGGGTCATGAGAAAACCCAAGCACCTATGGGATAGCCTCTGCAGGGCTTTGAAGAACTCTTTTGAAACAAAGGATCCCTATTCTCACTTGATGGATGTCAGGAACCTTAGAGAGGAAGGCGAGAGTCTTCATAAACAATGACTGCTCTTTTGGCCATTTTGGTTTTTAATGCACCCATGGGATCTTTCTTTAGATCCATCAGGTGCTGAGAATCTAAGCTACAGCCTAACACAGGGCCAAGAGGCTGATTCAGACACATCCCTTTCCAAAGCAATTAAGCAAAGAGCCACAGGTGTTGCCCATTCATTTCCATTTGAAAACTGTTTTCTTCAGGCTTCACAAAGGGGTGGCCTGAGGCAAAGAACTTCCTGACATTCAGGGCAACAGAACAATAGGTAAGCAAAAGGCCCAAAGCAGGGTTTCTCCACTGAGATTTAATGGTCACACTAATATCTGATTTTTCAGAGATGCTCGCCATTCCTTTGAGCTATCCAGTACATGGTCATGGCACACAGCTTGGAAGTGGTACATACCTTAGACATAAAACCATGAGCCTATTCTGGAGAGGGGCAGAAGTCCAGAAGAAAACTGAAACTTAGGAAGATTGCAGGTGTTACCCATCGAAAAGGCAATCTGAAATCCATTCATAAATTGGACAGGATGAATGCTGGGAAGCATTCTACTAGACAGGACACATCCATTGATGCATTTTCTTTTCTAATATCTGCAACCACGGACACAGTGTGATAGACAGACATAGAAACACTCGCCTTGTCAAATGACTTACTAGAAACAGTTCATTCCACACCAAAAAAAGCGCCTTGCCTACCTATTCTCTGAACATGAGACAAAACCAGAAACCCACCCCCACACCCACAAAGGCACCTCCTTCCCCCAAGAAGTTCTGTGACTATCCGGACTGTCCTCTGACTGGTGAGCCATACTATATTCCCACGGAATGGCCTGATCTGTCTCAGATCTGGTCTCCTTGGCCAACTCTGTGCAGGTGTCAGGACCCAGAGGTGAGAAACTACCTGCTTTCTCAGGAATGACCCCTCTTTAGAGCTTTCCTGGCATTTGGCCATCCTCACATTAGTAGGTACCAAGAAAGACTGACACTGTCCTTGGTAAATCCAAACAAGTGAGACCACTGGGACTGGGACTGGGACTGGCTCTGGGTGCCTGGCTTCATGAATCCCAAGTTCAGAGATTTCCATCACCAAGGAAGTGAGGTGAGGTCACTTCCTTTAGGAACTGAATGAGGTCACTGCCTTGGCAACCACTTTGTCCTACCAGTGGCTTCCAAGTGTCACATGAGAAGGAGGCTTCCCCTACTTCCTGTGACACTTTCACAATTTAGAATGGTATACAACCATAGGCACCCAGAAACAGCTACCCACATAGGCCTGGTTTGGTCCATCTTCTCTAAATTAAGATGTGAGAGGCTGATTCAGACAGAACCCTTCATCCTGAACAGGTTGTTTGCCATTGAACATGACTTTTGTTCTCTCAGGTTCTTCATAGCTGCCTACATCTTCTTCAGTCAACATTTCTGCATGGAACTTTGAGGTTCTCAGCAGGTGGAAGATCCCCTACTTTCCTGTATTGTAAGACCAACTCTGTCCCTCCTCTCTGTAAATTTAGAATGAGGGAACAGTGTATGGTTAGGGTCAATAACATATTTGACTTGTGTTAGGAATCATTCTGCTGGATTAATAATGGTATTGGGAACCTGCAAAATTTATAAGAATATATATTTGAAATATAAGTATGAAAACATAAATCTAGTTACGATTTGAAGCCAGAAAGGGCATTGGGCCCTTCATTGGGATATTTAGCTTTGAATTACATTCTGCATTTTAGTCTCAGATAAATCTATACACAATGGAATAAAACCTTGCACCTCAGATGCCTGAATGTCGAAGAGAACATCCAGTCAAAAATGGATAGTCGGTAGGATTTGGAAGATAGTAGGTTTAGGAAGAAGAGTGAGTCTTCGAGTTGGACCAATAGTTTTTTAGCAATAGGGTTTCGTTTAGAGAGTGAATGTAAATGTCAGCACATGTGAAGAGTCAGTCACAATGATGAACTGGGGAAAATATGTAGGAAAGCAGGTCTCAATAGAGACATTAGGAAATCAGACAAATTATAAAATGCGTGATAGGATTAGACATTTTCAACAGGGTTGAGGTTGAATATATAATCATAGGAAGAAACAAATATATAGTCCCCAACAATATTGACACTTGGGAGAATTAGGCATCCTGGACAAGGATGTTTTTAGTAATATATACTCACTTTCAATTTAGGGTTTGGTACAATCATAAGTGTGACCTTTGCATTTTTGTCCAGAATATTACTGTGATAAAATGTATATGTAGATCAGGTGACATGAGTATTTCTTCCACCATTATGGGAAGCAATATTTTTAAAACCCATAAATTAGTATTGGGTATACAAATAGGTGTACCCTGTGTCAATGAATATAGAGATGATGCATGAATAGATCGTACTGTGAATAAATAATATAACTGGATCCAACTTTAGAAATTGGAGTTAGAATAAATTGATATCTGAAAATATACAGGAAATCTTATATTGATATTGGTATACATACATTCATTACAACCAATTATAAGTCTAATGGTAATATTAGGGTTACGGTTTATCATGAAGAGGGTGTGTGAGTTTTCCTTCAAAAGTGATTATGGAAATCGAAAATAATGTGTTTGTTAAGAAGTCTCATGAAACGACCAGTCGAAAAACCTGGAGGACTACATGTGTTCGGAAGCAGGAAGTGATTGAAAGTGAAACAAATGTCTTTAATTTTGAAATTTTGGGTGAAAAATTTATCCATGGATGTGCATAAACTGAAGAAATAGTACTGTACCAGTTTTAAATAAAAATGAACGTCAAAATACACATCATGTCCCATAGGAATCTACTTGCATTGATGTTAAACTTGGTAAGTTACGGTAGAAATATTAGGATTTGTATGCACCTTTCACTGAAGTTTGTTTTCAGTACTAGGAAACAAATAAGTATTTCAGGTGGATGAATATTTCTGAGAATAATCTTGTGCAAAGTTGATTACAAATCCACATACATGAATATGAATGTATTTAGGGAGTGAATAATAAGACACATATTTCATATTGTGAAAAATCTGGAGAGTATATATATACAAAACACACACAGACATTATAAAGTGGCAATATATATGCCAATCGAAATTCATGGTGAAATATATATCATTCATAGATCCCGAAATATTAATTTTAATGAACATGGATTTATGAATAATGTTGTTCAACTAGGAAGGTCACCCATAGGTTGAATTTTAAGATCCAACAGCATTTAGCAGGAGTGATCTCTTCTCATAATTTGTATCTGCCAAGTCAGCCACCTCACAAGAATGTATATGTGATACCAGGTAGGATTCTATATGTGCATATAAAAATACATGTGCTGAATAGGCTACAGAGAAAGGGATACAGGAATTCACATATTCATTAACTTTAAAAACACATGGAGAACTATTTCAATTAAAAATTAACTAGATTTATAACACCTAACCTACATAATGCAAACGGCAAGTCCAACTATACACCATGCCTCTTCTGAACTGCTTGTATTTCTATTCTGTTTGAGTTATTTTTCTCCATCATATTAGGAATAGTAGTCAGAGTCTAGTAGGGTATAGTTTCGTGTCAGGGATTCAGTATTTTGAATGGAAAATTGGAAAATGAATCCAATGTGTATGCAAATATGTGCTACACAAAAATCTTCCCACTTTCATCCACAACAATGCCTTGACATTACCTTTGCCACAAGTAAGACACAATTAGAGGAGAAGAGTTAGAAAATACGTGAATACATATCTGGAATGGAATACGCTCAGGATTTCCCAACCTTGGAGGTGATAGAGCAGTTTCCATAAGTAAGGGACATGGTAAACACTCCACAAACATGGAGCTCTGCTGGCCTAAATACTTCTTGAGAAACTGCCTCTGAGGTTGGGCACTTGAAATATATGTTGTTGTCAGGAGCTTTAGCTTCCTTTATAGTGAGCCCATCAAAGCTGGGTCTGCATCTATGTGACCTGGAGGACATGGTTTCTTATTATCCAATGAACCTGAGGCAGCAGTGCTGAATTCTCTCTTTGTAGGTAAACTGTGGCCACTGGGGGCTAAGTGTCACCCCGTGTGGACTGTGAAGCCATTTGGTCCTCTTCCACTTTCTGTTGTGGTTCTTGCTGCTACACTGGGACTTTGGTATTTGCTTCACGAAATACAACAATTTCAACTGGGACACAGTGCTGGAGAGAGTTCTGTCACTGTGGTGGGTCACGGTCTGCAGGAGAATGCACCAACCAGGCTTCTTTCCCACATAGCTTGCACCATTGACCATGTCAACCTGATTCTGAAAATTGCCCTGAAACCTCTCCATATATCAAAATGCCTTTACAAATAAGGGTCTGCTGGCTGCACCATGTCCTTCACAAGGCATTTGGTAGCCAATGGCCAAACCACATGGACCTACCACAGATGTTTTATCACACACCTGCACACCTGCCCACCGCTGCTCTAGGCCCACTACTCAGTAGGCTCCAACTTACTGGCATCTTTTTTCTACATTATTTTTATGAAACCCAGTCAATCAAGGCACCCTCTAGTATACTCATGATCAGCAACAGGACACCCAAAGATTCTCCAGTTCCACCTGGTCATGGGATTTTCAAAAATTTCATGGTATTTATCTAGCCATTTTTCAAGGATGAAGTTGGAGGCACTGTGGGTTTCAAGAACCACTAAATGTTGAGGAAGCTCATTTCAATGAAACTCTGGAGAACTCTCATAGGCAAGGCTTCCCAAAGAGTGGCCAAAAGGTCAAATATAGCCAGGCCCATTGAGGTATACGTTGTGAGTTCCATGTGTGTTTTGACTCTCAACTATGGCTACCAAGTCTTTAAGAATAAAATCATGGGATATCTTGGCTGATATTCCCAGTGCTCTGTGGAAAGCCACCCTGGGCCTTGATCTCAGTTTATAAGAGCGACTCTCATGCGTGGCCTCCTAAAATTTCAACACAATTCATGCAATACTTTTCTGAGGTCAGTTCCAGAACTCAGTCTCTAAGGGGATTCACACCAGACTTCAAGCCCAGGTGGACCCTGTCATCTCTTCCAACCGTCACACAAATGACCACAATTAATACCAAAACAATCCCACATTGCCCTCCTCTTCTTCCATAAAGGCACTCATCATGACATCTGGCTGGAGGTTTCCATGAGGGGCACAGCCCAAGACAGTGTCCAAAATAAGCTCCCTTGGCCCTCATTTGCCTAAAGTCAGGGTGGCTTGGACACCCTTCTTGTGCACCAGGAGTGATCTGTAAGGGTAAAAGAAATTGAAATTAAAGTGTAAAAGTTAAAGTGTAAAAGACCGGGTGTTGTAAAGTTTTTAAGCAGCAAGGCTTGAGTTAAAATGTAAAGGACCAGGTATTGTTAAGTTCCTATGCTACACACAAAACCTGAAATTCCTGTAGCTTGTAGGACAATTCCCGGACTACCCAGTAAATATTCCCCCTGACCGCCTGGTTTTTTAATAACCTAGGACCCTGTGAGGCCTGGCACATAGGCATTGCAGGGCCTAAACCAATCATTTTGAATGTGTACCCCGCTTTAGAACTGACCTATCACTCCCGCCTTACATGTTCCCACCAATAAATGAACTAATCATGTTTAGGAATTGTTGTTTGATTTTCCCGTGGTGTATGATGATTTCTTAAAGGAGACTGTAATATATGTAAAGTCCCGCCCTGCCCAAAAAGTGTACTTAAGCACTGCTCAACCCCTGCTCGGGGCTCTGGGATGCTCTCCCATCTTGAGTGAGCACGTAGCCCCAGCATGCTGGATTGGATCCTCAATAAACGGCTTTTACTGTTGCATGAGCCGCAGTTTCTTGATGGTCTCTTCCTCCAACATTCGCCGGAACCTTACATTTGGTGCATTGGCCGGGAATCACGAAGCGCAGGACAAGGAGACCTCAACGAACCTTTCTGGGGGTAAGTAAGGCGCCTCTTTCCTTCAAAAATGATTATGGAAATCGAAAATAATGTGTTTGGAAAGAATCTCATGAAAAGAACAGTCAAGAAACATGGAGGAATACATATGTTCTGAAGCAAGAAGTAATTGAAAGTGAACCAAATGCATGCAGATTTGTGAACTTGTGGATGAAAAGTTATATCCTATGATATCCATCAACTGAAGAAATAGTAATGTAACACTGTTGAGTAAAAATGAACTTCAAAATACACATCATGTCCCATAGGATTATACTTGCATTAATGTTAAACTGGGTCAGTTACCATGCAAATATTAGGATTTGTAAGCACAATTCACCGAAGTTTGTTTTCAGTACTGGAAAATAAATATGTATTTTATGTAGATGAATTTTTCTGAGAATAATCTTGTGCAAATTTGATTACAAATCCACATACATGAATATGAATGTATTTAGGGAGTGAATAATAAGACACATATATTTAATATTGTGAAAAATCTGGAGAGTATATATATATATATATATATATATATATATATATATATTTATAAAGATAAAAACACAGACATTAAAATGTAGCAATATATATGCCAATCAAAATTCATCATGAAATATATATCATCCTCATATCCAAAAATATTCTTTTTACTGAGCATGGATTTATGTATAATGTTGTTCATCTAGGTAATTCACCAATTTGTTGAATTTTGAGTTTCATCAGTATTTAGGGGGAGTGATCTCTTTTCACAACTTGTATGATCCAAAAACAGTGACCTCACAAGAATGTATGTGTGATACCAGGTAGGATTCTAAATATGCATAATAAAATACATGAGATGAATAGGCTACAGAGAAAAGGAGACAGAAATTTACATATGTGTTAACTTTAAAAACTCATGGAGAAGTACTACAATGAAAAGTTGACTAGATTTATAACACATACACTTGATAAAGCAGAAGGCAAGTCCTAGTATACACCATGCCACCTATGAATGGCCTGTATTTCTATTCTGTTAGGTTTCTTTTTCTCCATCATATTAGGATTAGTAGTCAGAGTCTAGTAGGGTATGGGTTAGTGTCAGGGATTCAGTATTTCAAATGGAAAATAGGGAAATGAATCTAATGTGTATGCGAATATTTGTTAGACAAAAATCTTCCTACTGTCATCCAAAAAAATGCCTTGATAGTTCCTTCACCACAAGTAATACACAATTAGTGGAGAAGACTTTGAAAATCTGTGAATATATATCTGGAAAAGAAAATGCTCAGGAGTTCACAACCTTGGAGGTGGTAGAGGAATTTCCAAAAGTAAGGTAAAGGGTAAACACTTCACAAACATGGAGCTCTGGTGGCCTAATTAATTTCTGAGAAACTGCCTCTGAGTTTGGGCCCTTGAAATGTTTGTTGTTGTCAGGAGCTTTCGCTTCCTTTGTAGTGAGACCATCAAAGCTGCGTCAGCATCTATGTGACCTGGATGACATGGTTCCTTATTTGCAATAGAACATGAGGCAGCAGTTCTGAATTCTCTCTTTGTAGGTAAACTGAGGCCACTGGGGTCTAAGTGTCTAACCATGTGGTCTGTGAAGCCATTTGGTCATACTTCACTTTTCGTGGTGTTTCTTACTGCTGCACTGGGAGTTTGGTATTGGCTTCACAAAATACAAAAAGAAAAACTGGGACACAGTGCTATAGAAAGTACTCTCACGTGTAGTGGGTGAGGGTCTGCAGGAGAATGCACCAACCAGGCTTCTATCCCCAAAAGCTTGCACCCATGTCCATATCAACCTGATTCTGAATATTGCCCTGAAACCTCTCCATATAATAAGGTCCGTTAACTTGTATGGTTCTGCTGGCTGCACCATGTCAGTCACAAGGCATTTGCAAGCCAATGGCAGATCCACATGGCCCCACGACAGATGTTTTATCATACACCTGCCCACCACTGCTCTAGGCCAACTAGTCAGCAGGCCTCAACATTCTGGCATCTCTGTTCTCACCGTTTTCATGAAACCCAGTCAATCAATGCAATGTCTGGTACACTCGTGATCAGCAATAGACATCCAAAGGTTCTCCAGTGCCACCTGTTCATAAGAATTTAAAAAATTTCATGGTATTTATCTAGCCAATTTTCAAAGATAAATTTGGAGGCACTGTGGCATTCAATTCATTCGGGAACCATGAAATGGTGAGGAAGCTCATTTCAATTAAAGCTCGGGAGAACTCTCAGAGGCAAGGCTTCCCAAAGAGTGGCCAAAAGGTCACATTAAGCCAGGCCCATTGAGGTCTACAATTGAGGGCCATGTTTTTTTTGACTCTCAACTATGGCTTCCAAGTCTTTCTGAATAAAGTCATGTGATATCCTGGCTGAGATTCCCAGTGCTCTTTGAAAGCTATCCTGGGCCTAGATCTCAGTCTCCAAGGGCAACTCTCATGCGTGGCCTCCTAAAATCCCAACACAATTCATGCCAATAGTTCTCTGAGATCTGTTCCAGAACTCAGTCTCTAAGGGGAATCACTCCAGAGTTCAAGCACAGGTGGACCCAGTCATCTCTTCCAACCACCACACAAATGACCACAATTAAACCAAAACACTCCCACATGGCCCTCATCTTCTTCAATTTAGAGACTCATCATAACCTCTGGCTGGAGGTTTCCATGAAGGGCGCAGCTTAAGACAGTGTCCAATATAAGCTCACATGCCTCTCATTTGCCTAAAGTCAGGGTGGCATGGAAACTCTTCCTGTGAAGCAGGAGTGATCAAATAGGCCTGCCAATAATACTGCTCTACTTCTCCAATTTGAGGCCTATTCTCTGTGGGGTATAGATTCTTTATGTGAATTGGGGTCATGAGAAAACTCAAGCAACTATGGGCTACCCTCTGCAGGGCTTTGAAGAATCCATTTGAGTGAGTCGAGGAGTTGGACCAAATGTTCTTTAGATATAGAGTTTTGATTAGAGAGTGAGTGTAAATGTCAGCATATGTGAACAGTCAGTCACAGTGATAAACTGGGGAAAATGTGTAGGAAAGCAGATATCAATAGAGACATTAGGAAATAAGGCAAAGTACAAAGTGGGTGATAGGATAAGACATTTTTAACAGGGTTCAGTTTCAATATATAATCTTAGGAAGAAACAAATATGTAGTCACCAATAGGAATGATATTTGAGATCATTAGTTAATCAGGGCATGAATGTTGTTAGTAATACATGCTCACTTTCAATATAGGCTTTGATACAATCATAAGTGTGACCCTTGCATTTTGTTTCAGGAATATTACCGTGATGAAATGTATATGTATATCAGGTGACTACAGTATTTCTTCCACCATTTCTGAAAGCAATATTTTAAAGACTTAAAAATTAGTATTGGGGATACAAACAGGTATACCATCGGTCTACGAATATAGAGATGATGCCTTAATAGACCATACTGTGAATAAATAATATAACTGGTTCAAACGTTAAATAATGGATTGAATTGATATCTGAAAATATATAGGAAATCTTATATTGATATACATACATTCATTCCAACCAGTTATACATCTAATGGTAATATTAGCGTTATGGTTTATCATGAAGAGTGTGTGAGTTTGGCTTCAAAAGTGATTATGGAAATCAATAATACTGTGTTTGGAAAGAATCTCATGAAAAGAACAGTCAAGAAACATGGAGGAATACATGTGTTCTGAAGTAGGAAGTGATTGAAAGTGAACCAAATGCCTATAAATTTGTGAAATTGTGGATGAAAGGATATATCCTATAATGTCCATAAACTGCAGAAATAGTAATGTACCAGTGTCTGAATAAAAATGAACTTCAAAATACACATCATGGTCCCATAGGTGTCTACTTACATTGATGTGAAACTGGTTCAGTCACTGTAGAAATATTACGAATTGTATACACCATTCACTTAATTTACTTTTCAGTACTAGGAAAAAATATGTATTTAAGGTGGATGAATATTTCTAAGAATAATTTTGTGAAAAGTTGATTATAAATCTACATACACACACATGAGTTTACTTAGGGAGTGTATAATAAGACACATATATTTCATATTTTGAAAATCTTAAGAGTAGATATCTATATCTATATAGATAGATAGATAAATAGATAGATACACACATACACAGACATTAAAATGTAGCAATATATATGCCATTCGAAATTCATCATGAAATATATATCATCCACGTATCCAAAAATATTCATTTTACTGAACATTTATTTATACATAATATTGTTCATCTAGGAAATTCACCCATAGGTGGAAATTCCAGTTCCATCTGTATTTAGAGGGAGCGATCTCTTCTCACAATTTGTATCTTCCAAAATAAGCGATCTCACAAGAATGTACATGTGATACCAGGTAGAATTCTAAAAATGCATAAAAAAATACATTTGATGAATAGGCTACAGAGAAAGGGAGACAGAAATTTACATATGTGTTAACTTTAAAAACTCATGGAGAAGTATTACAATGAAAAGTTGACTAGATTTATAACACATACCATTGATAAAGCAGAAGGCAAGTCCAAGTATACACCATGCCTCCTATGAAAGGCCTGTATTTCTATTCTGTTAGGTTTCTTTTTCTCCATCATATTAGGTTTAGTAGTCAGAGTCTAGTAGGGTATGGGTTAGTGTCAGGGATTCAGTATTTCAAATGGAAAATAGGAAAATGAATCTAATATGTATGCAAATATGTGCTACACAAAAATCTTCCCACTCTCAGCCAGAACAATGCTTTGACATTACCTTCGCCCCAAATAAGACACAATTAGTGGAGAAGAGTTAGAAAATCTGTGAATACATATGTGGAAAGGAAAATGCTCAGAACTTCACAAACTTGTAGGAGGTAGAACAGTTTACAAAAAGGGAGAGGGTAAACACTTCACAAACATGGAGCTCTGCTGGCCTAATGACTTTTTGAGAAACTGCCTCTGAGGTTGGGCAGTTGAAATATGTTTTTGTCAGGAGCTTTTGCTTCCTTTGTAGTGAGACCATCAATGCTGGGTCTCCATCTATGTGACCTGGATGACATGGTTCCTTATTTTCTAGTGGACATGAGGCAGCAGTGCTGAATTCTCTATTTGTAGGGAAACTTTGGCCACTGGGGTCTAAGTATCTAACCGTGTTGTCTGTAAAGCCATTTGTTCATGCTCCACTTTCGTGGTGTTTCTTACTGCTGCACTGTGAGTTTTGTATTGGCTTCACGAAATACAAGGAGCTCCACTGGGACACAGTGCTGGAGGATGTACTCTCATATGTGGTGGGTGAGGGTCTGCAGTAAAATGCACCAATGAGGCTTAAATCCCACATAGCTTTTCAACTCGACAATAGCCCCCTTATTCTGATCATTGGCAGGAATCCTCTCCATATAACAAGATGCCTTTACATAGAAGGGTCTGCTGGATGTACCATGTCAGTGACAAGTCATTTCTAAGCCAATGCCAGATCCACGTGGACCCACAACTGATGTTTTTTCACACACCTACACTCCACTGCTTTATGCCCACTAGTCTGCAGGCTCCAACTTACTGGCATCTATGTTCTACAGCATTTTCATGAAACACAGTCAATTAAGGCACTTTCTGGTACAATCATGATTAGCAACAGGACATCCAAATGTTCTCCAGTGCCATGGTATATATCTAGATATTTTTCAATAATGAAGTTGGAGGCACTGTGGGATTCAATTTATACAGGAACCAATAAATGGTTAGGAATCTCATTTCAATGAAAGCTCTGGTGAACTCTCACAGGCAAGGCTTCCCAAAGAGTGGGCAAAAGGTCTCATGAAGCCAGGCCCATTGAGGTCTACAATGTGAGTTGCATGTGTGTTTTGACTCTCAACTATGGCTGGAATCTTTCAGAATAAAATCTTGTGATATCCTGGCTTAGATTCCCAGTGCTCTGTGTAAAGTCACCCTGGGCCAAGATCTCAGATTCCAATGGTGAATCTCATGTGTGGCCTCCTGAAATCCCAACACAATTCATGGCAATACTTCTCTGAGGTCAGTTACACAACTCAGTCTCTAAGGGGAATCACAACAGAGTTCAAGCCCAGGTGGACCCAGGCATCTCTTCCAATTGCTACACAAATGATGACAATTAAAACCAAAACACTCTCACACGGCCCTCTTCATCTTTTATATAGACACTAATCATAACCTCTAGCTGGAGGTTTCCATGAGGGGCACAGCCAAAGACAGTGTCAAAAATAAACTCCCTTGCCCCTCATTTGCCTAAAGTCAGGGTGGCCTGGACAACGTTAGTGTGAAACAGAAGTGATCAAATAGGCCTGCCGTTAATACTACTCCACTTCTCAAATTTGAGGCATACTGACTGTGGGGTATAGATTTTTAGTGTGAATTGGAGTTATAAGAAAACCCAAGCACCTATTGTCTCCCCTCTGCAGCCCTTTGAAGAACTTATTTGACACAAATGATCCCTATTCTCACTTGATGGAGGTCAGGAATCTTACAGAGGAAGGCGAGAGGCATCATCCACAATCACTGATCTTTTTTCCATTTAGGTTTTGGATGCCCACATGGGATCTTTCTTTAGATTCATGAGGTGCTGAAAATCTAAACCACAGGCTCACACAGGGCCAAGAGGCTGATTCAGACACATCCATTTCCAAAGCTATGAAGCAAAGAGCCACAGGTGATGCCCATTCATTTCCATTTTAAAACTGTTTTCTTCAGGCTTCACAAAGGGGTGGCCTGAGGCAAAGACCTTTCTGACATTCAGAGCAACAGAACAATAGGTAATCAAAAGGCCCCAAGCAGGGTTTCTCCACGGAGACTTTCCTGGTTACTCTGATATATGAGTTTTCTGAGATGCTCGCCATTCCCTTCAGCTATCCAGTACATGGCCATGTCACAGAGCTTGGAGGTGGTACATATCTTGTACAAAAATACATGATACTAATCTTGAGAGTGGCCAGAATTCATGAAAAAATGGAAAATTAGGTAGATAGCCGGTGTTGCCCATGGATAAGGCAAGCCTCAGTCCATTCATTAATTGGAAAGGATGCATGCTGGGAAGCTTTCTACTAGACAGGACACAACCAATGAGCTATTTTTTTTCTAATATCTACAAAGAAAAATACAGTGGGATACACAGACATAGAAAGAGTCTCCTTGTCAAATGACTTACTGGAAACAGTCCACTCCAAACCAAACAAACCTCCTTTTTTACCTATTCTCAGAACATGAGAAAAAAACCACAAACACAAACCAACACCCACAAATGCAACTTTTTCCCACAAGTAGGTCTGTCACTATCTGGAGTGTCCTCTGACTGGTAGGCCATATGATGTTCCCCAGAAATGGCCTTTCTGTCTCACATCTGGTCTCCTTGGTCAACTCTGTGAAGTTGTCAGGAGGCAGTGGTGAGCCAATTCCTGTCCTCTCAGGAAAGACCCCTCTTCAGAGCTTTCTTGGTATTTGGCAACCCTTACATCAGTAGGTACCAAGAAAGACTGACTCTGTCCTTAGTGAATCCAAACAAGTGAGCCCACCCCAACTGGGACTGGGACTGGCTCTGGGTGCCTGGCTTCCTGGATCACAAAATTCAGAGAGTTCCATCACCAAGGAAATGAGGTGAGGTCACTACCTTCAGGAAATAAATGAGGTCCCTGTCTTGGCCACCACTTTGTCCTAACAGTTGCATCCTAGTGTCTCCTGACATGGAGGCTGCCCTACTTCCTGTGATACATTCACATGTTAGAATGGTATAGAAACCATAGTCACCTGGGAACAGCTCTCCACACAGGCCTGCTTTGGTCCATCTTCCCTGCATTAAAAATAGAGAGGATGACTCAGACACATCCTTTCATCCTGACCATGTTGTTTGCCATGGAATATGACTTTTGTTCTCTCAGGTCTTTCATAGCTGCCAACATCTTCTCCAGGGATTATTTCTGCATGGATTTTGAGGTACTCAGCAGGTGGAAGATCTCCTAACTTCCTGTATTGTAATATCAACTTTATCCCTCCTCTTCTGTAAAGTGAGATTGAGGGAACATTGTATGGTTAGGGTCAATAGCATGTTCCATTTGGCTTAGGAATCATTCTGCTGGATGAATAATGGTATTGGGAACCAGCGATATTTAAAAGAATATAGAGGTAAAATATAAGTATGAAAACAGAAATCTAGGTAATATTTTAAGCCCAGAAGGATTTGGGCCCTTGATTGGGATCCTTAGCTTGAGTAATGTTTTGCACCGAGGTCTCAGTTAAATCGATATACAATGGCATAAGACCCTGTACCTCAGATGATTGAATGTAGAAGAGAACATCCAGTAAAAAAGGGATAGTGTGTAGGATTAGAAAGATAGTCCGTAGGTTTAGAAGGAAGAGTGAGTCTAGGATTTGGACCAAAAGTTCTTTAGCAATAGGTTTCGGTTAGAGAGTGAATATTAATGGCACCATATGTGAAAAGTCGGGCACAATGATGAACTGGGAAAAAATATGTAGGAAAGCAGACATCAATAGAGACATTAGGAAATCAGGCAAAGTATAACGTGAGTGATAGGATTAGACATTTTCAACAGGGTTGAGGTTGAATACATAATCTTAAAAAGAAACAAAAATGTAGTCACCAATTGGATTGACATTTGAGAGCATTAGGCAAACTGGGCATGGATGTTTTTAGTAATCCATGTTCACATTCCATTGAGGCTTTATTGCAATCATAACGGTGACCTTTGCATTTTGTGTCCAGAATATTACTGTGATAATATGTATATGTAGATCAGGTGACATGAGTATTTCTTCCACCTTTTCTGGGAGCAATATTGTGAAAACATATGAATTAGTACTGGGGATACTAATAGGTTTACCCTGTGTTGATGAATATAGAGATGATGCATTAATAGACCATACTGTGAAAAAATTATATGACTGGTTCCAAATTTAAATAATGGATTGTTTTAATATCTGAAAATATAGAGGAAATCATATATTGATATACGTACATTAATTCCAACCAGTTATATATCTAATGGTATTATTAGGGTTACCGTTTATCATGAATAGTGTGTGAGTTTTGCTTCAAAAATGATTATTCAATCGAAAATAACGTGTTTAGAAAGAAGTCCAGTGAAAAGACCCGTCAAGAAACATGAAGGAATATACGTGTTCCGAAGGAGGAAGTGATTGAAAGTGAACCAAATATTTATAAATTTGTGAACTTGTGAATGAAAGGATATATTTTATGATGTCCATAAACTGAATAAATAATAACGTACCAAGTTTGATTAAAAATGAACTTTAACAAACACATCATATCAAATAGGAATGTATTTGCATTGATGTTAAACTTGGTCAGTTACTCTAGAAATATTAGGATTTGTAAGAACCCTTCCCTGAAGTTAGTTTTCAGTACTAGGAAACAAATATGTATGTCAGTGGATGTATATTTCTGAGAATAAACTTGTTAAAAGTTAATTATAAATCCACATATATGAATATGAATGAATTCAGGCGGTGTATAAGAAGACATATATTTCATATTTTGGAAAATCTGGAGACTATATATATATATATATATATATATATATATATATATATATAGACACACAAACACACACACATTATAATGTCACAATATATATGTCAATCGAAATTCATCATGAAAAATAACTCATCCGCATATCCCAAAATATTCATTTTACTGAACATGGATGTATGTAGAATGTTGTTCATCTAGGAAGCTCACCCATGGGTTGAATTTTCTGTACCAACAGCATTTAGGAGGAGTGATCTCTTCTCACAAATAGTATCTGCCAAGTCAGCCACCTCACAAGAATGTACGTGTGAAACCAGGTAGGATTCTATTTGTGCATATAAAAATACATGTGCTTAATAGGCTACAGAGAAAGGGAGACAGGAATTCATATATTTCTTAACTTTAAAAACACATGGAATAGTGTGTAGTGTCCCTCTTTATCCCTTTTGATTAACTTTGGCTTAAAAAAAAGAATTTTATTGAGAATTTTTGTATATATGTTTGTCAGGAATATTGCTCTGAAGTTTTCTTTCCTTGATGTGTCTTTGTCTGATTTTGGTATGTGAGTGATACTATCCTCATGAAATGAGTTTGGAGGAGTTCCATGCTTTTCTATTTTATGGAATAATTTGAGGAGTATTGTGATGAATGCTTCTTTGAAGGTCTTGTAGAACTTGACTGAGAATCTGTCTGTTCCTGGGCGTTGCTTGATTGGTAGGCTGTTGACAGCAACTTCTATTTCATTGCTTAAAATTGATTTGTTTAAATTGTTCATGTCCTACTAATTCAGTTTGGGTATATCTCTAAAATTTTATTGATGTCATCATGGTATTTTAATTTATTAGAGTATAAATTTTCAAATTAGTTTTTAATTATTCTCTGTATTTTAGTTGTGTACTCTGTAAAAGTTCTTTTACGATCCTTAATTTTAGTAATTTGAGGTTTTTTTTCTTCATTAGCTTGGTTAAGGAAGTGTCAATTTTATTTAGTTTTCGAAGATTAAATTTTGTTTTGTGTCAAAAAAATAACATATGGAAAAGTATTTCAGCAAATTGAATAGATTTATAACTCCTACCTTATATCATGCAAAAGGCAAGTCCAACTATACACCATGTCCCTTCTGAAATGCTTGTATTTCTATTCTGTTTGGGATATTTTTCTCCATTATATTAGTATTAGTAGTCAGAGTCTAGTAGGGTATATGAATGTTTCTGAGAATAATCTTGAGAAAAGATGATTATAAATACTCATTCATGAATATGAAAAATTTAGGAAGTGCAAAATAAGACAAAAATATTCCATATTTTCAAAAATTTGGAGAGTATATCTATATCTATCTATATCTATATCTATATCTATATCTATATCTATAAACACACACACACACACACACACACACACACACACACACAACACTCACAGACATTAAAAAGTACCAATATAAATGCCAGTAGAAATTCATCAGTAAATATATATCATCCACAGATGCAAAAATATTTATTTTACTGAACATGAGTTTATGTATAATGTTGTTCTACTAGGACGCTCTCCTATAGGTTGAATTTTCATTTAAAACAGTTTTAGGAGGAGTGAACTCTTCTCACAATTTGTATCTGCCAAGACAGCCACCTCACAAAAATGTACGTGTGATACCTGGTAGGATTCTATATATGCATATAAATATACATGTGTGAATAGGCTACAGAAAAGGGAAACAAGAATTCACATATTTGTTAAATTTAAAAACACATGGAGAATATTTCAATTAAAATTTGACTAGATTTATAACTCCTACCTTATATAATACAAATGTCAAGTCCAACTATACAACATGTCTCCTCTGAAGTGCTTGTATTTCTATTGTGTTGGGTTAATTTTCCCCATTATATTAGGATGAACTGTCTAAGTCTACCAGGTATGGGTTAATGTCAGGGATTCAGTACTTCGAATGGAAAATTTGAAAATGAATACAATGCGTATGTAAATATATGCTGCACAATTTCCTCCCGCTCTCATCCAGAAGAATGCCTTGACATCACCTTCACCCCAAGTAAGACACAATTAGAAGAGAGGAGTTACAAAATCAGTGAATACATATCTGGAATGGAAAATGCTCAGCAGTTCACAAACTTGGAGGTGGTAGAAAAGTTTCCAAAACTAAGGGACAGGATAAACACTCCACAAACATGGAGCTCTGCTGGCCTAAAAACTTTTTGAGAAACTCCTCTGAGATTCCGCACTTGAAATATATGTTGTTTTCAGGAGATTTGGCTTCCTTTGTAGTGAGACTATGAGAGCTGGGTCTGCATCTATGTGACCTGGAGGACATGGTTTCTTATTTTCCAAAGAACTAGATGAAGCAGTGCTGAATCCTCTCTTTGTAGGTTAACTGATGCCACTGGAGACTAAGTGTCTCCCCGTGTGGACTGTGAAGCCATTTGGTCCTCCTCCAATTTTGTGGTGTTTTTCCTGCTGCACTGTGAGTTTGGTATTTGTTTCACGAAATACTAGGAGCTAAACTGGGATACAGTGCTGGAGGGAGTTGTGTCACGTGTGGTTGGTCAGGGTCGGCAAGGGAATGCACCAACTAGGCTTCTATCTCTCACAGCTTGGCCCATTGCCCCCTTGTCCATATCAACCTGATTCTTCATTTTCCTCTGAAGACTCTCCATATAACAAGATGCCTTTACATATAAGGGTCTGCTGGCTGCACCATGTCAGTTACAAGCCCTTTGGAATCCAATGGTAGATCCACATGGCCCTACCACGGATGTTTTATCAAACACCTCCCCACCACTGCTCTAGACCCACCACTCAGCAGGCTAAAACTTACTGACATCTCTGTTCTACACCATTTTCATGAAACTCAGTAAATCAAGGCACTGTCTGGTATACTCATAATCAGCAACAGGACATCCAATGTTTCTCCAGTGCCACCTGGTCATAGGAATTTCAAAAATTTCATGGTATTTATCTAGCCATTTTTCAAGCATGAAGTTGGAGGCACTGTGGGTTTCAATTCATGCAGCAAACATTAAATGGTGAGGAAGCTCATTTCAATGAAATCTCTGGAGAACTCTCACAGGCACGGCTTCCCAAAGAGTGGACAAAAGGTCACATTAGGCCAGGCCCATTGAGGTCTACAATGTGAGGTCCATGTGTGTTTTGACTCTCAACTATGGCTGCCATTTCTTTAAGAATAAAATCATTTGATATCCTTGCTGAGTTTCCCAGGCCTCTGTGGAAATCCACCCGGGGCCTAGGTCTCAGTTTCCAAGAGCGACTTTCATGCGTGGCCTCTTAAAATCCCAACAAAATTCATGGCAATGCTTCTCTGAGTTCAGTTCCAAAACCCAGTCTCTAAGGGGAATCACACCAGAGTTCAAGCCCACGTGGACACAGTCATTTCTTCCAACTGTCACACAAATGACCAAAATTAAAACTGAAACACTCCCACATGGCCCTCATCTTATTCCATATAGTAACTCATCTTAACCTCTGGCTGGAGGTTTCCATGAGGGGCGCAGCCCAAGACAGTGTCCAAAATCAGCTCGTTTGCCCCTCATTTGCCTAAAGTCAGGGTGGCCTGGACACCGTTTCTGTGAACCAGGAATGATCAAATAAGCCTGCCGTTAATTCTTCTGTGTTTCTCCAATTTGAGGCCTACTGATTTCAGGAATACATTCTTTATGTGATTTAAAGTTATTCGAAAACCCAAGCACCTCTGCAGAGATTTGAAGAACTCATTTGACCCAAAGAATCCCTATTCTCACTTATCGAGTTCAGGATTTTAACAGAGGAAGGCAAGAGAATTCATCCACAATGCAAGATTTTTTGCCTTATGGTTTTGGATGCACGCAGGGGATCATTTTTAGATTCATCAGGTGCTGAGAATCTAAGTCACCTCCACACACATGGCCAAGAGGCTGATTCAGACACATCCTTTCCCAAAGCAATGAAGCCAGAAGCCACAGGTGATGCCCATTCATTTCCATTTGAAAACTGTTTTCTTCAGTTTTCACAAAGGGGTGGCCTGAGGCAAAGACCTTCCTGACATTCAGTGCAACACAACAATAAGTCAGCAAAAGGCCCAAAGCGGGGTTTCTGCACTGAGACTTTCCTGGTCACACTGATATCTGAGTTTTCTGAGATGCTCGCCATTCTCTTCAGCTATCCAGTACATGGCCATGTCACAGAGCTTGGAGGTGGTACATATTTTGGACACAAAACCATGAGCCTATTCTGGAGAGTGGCTAGAATTCAGGAAGAAAACAGCAACGTAGAAAGATAGCAGGTGTTGCACATCGATAAGACAAGCTGCAGTCCATTCATATATTGGGCAGGATGAATTATGGGAAGATTTATACTAGACAGGACACCTCCATTAATGCATTCTTTTTAATGTCTACAACAACGGACACATTGGGATGCACTGAAACAGAAACACTCGCCTGATCAAACAACTTACTAGAAACTGTCAAGTCCAAACCAAACAAACAGCCTTTCCTACCTATTCTCAGAACATGAGACAAAACAACAAACCCACACCCACTCCCACAAAGGCACCTCCTTCCCCCAAGTAGGTCTGTGACTATCCGGAGTTTACTCTGACTGGGGGCCATACTATGTTCCCCCGAAATGTCCTCTCTTCTCTCAGATCTTGTTTCCTTGTTCAACTCTTTGTAGTTTTCAGGAAAAAGTGGTGAGCCACTACCTGCTTTCTCAGGAAAGGTCCATCTTCAGAGTTCTCTTGGCATTAGGCCATCCTCACATCAGTAGGTACCAAGAAAACTGACTCTGTCCTTGGTAAATCCAAACAAGTGAGCCCACTGGGACTGGGACTGGGACTGCCTCTGGGTGCCTGGCCTCTTGGATACAAATTTCAGAGAGTTCCATCACCAAGGAAATGAGGTATGTCACTTTCTTTGGAACTGAATGAGTCACTTCCTTGGCAACCACATTGTCCTAACTGTTGCTTCCAAGGGTCCCATGAGATGGAGGCTTCCCCTACTTCCTGTGTCACTTTCACAAGGGAGAATGGTATATCAACCATAGGCACCCAGGAACAGCTCTCCACACAGGCCTGGTTTGGTCCATCTTCTCTACAATAAGAAGAGAGAGGCTGATTCAGACACATCCTTTCTTTCTGACCAAGATATTTGCCATGGAAGATGACTTTTGCTCTCTCAGGTCCTTCATACCTGCCTACAACTTCTCCAGGTATCATTTCTGCATGGACCTTTGAGGTTCTCATCAGGTGGAATATCCCCAACGTTCCTGTATTGTAAGAACCACTCTGTCCCTGCTCTTCTGTAAGATGATTGAGGGACCAGTGTATAATTGGGGTTAAAAACAGGTTTGATATGGGTTACGAATGATTCTGTGTGATGAATAATGGTATTGGGAACCTGCAATGCTTACAAAATATAGATGTGAAATATAAGTATGAAAACAGAAATCTAGGTATGATTTGAAGCCCATAAGGGTTCTGCCCTTGATTGGGATACTTAGCTTTGAATTATGTTCTGCAAAGATGTCTCAGATAATTCGATATACAATGGCATAGGACCTTGTAAATTGGATGATTGAATTTAAAAGAGAGCACCCAGTCAAAAAGGGATATTCAGTAGGATTAGGAAGATAGTCGGTAGGTTTAGGAAGAAGAGTGAGTATAGGATTTGGACCAAAAGTTCTTTAGCAATAGACTTTCGGTTATAGAGTGAATGTAAAAGTCAGCACATATGAAGAGTCAGTCACTATGTTGAACTGGGGAAAATATGTAGAAAAGCAGAGATCAATAGAAACATTACGAAATCAGGCAAAGTATAAAGTGAGTGATAGAATTAGACATTTTCAACAGGATTGAGTTTGAATATATAAATTAGGAAAAAACAAAAATGTAGTCACCAATAGGATTGACAATTGACAGCATTAGGCAACCTGGACATGGATGTTTTTAGAAATACATGTTCACTTTCCATTTAGGATTTGGTACAATCATAAGTGTGACCTTTCCATTTTTTGTCCAGAATATTACTGTGATAATGAGGTGACATGAGTAATTCTTTCACCATTTCTGGGAGCAATATATTGAAGATGTAAAATCAGAATCGGGGGTACAAAGAGGTGTACCCTCTTTCTATGAACATAGAGAAAAAGCATGAATAGATCATACTGTGAATAAATAATATAACTTTTTTGAACTTGAAATAATGAATTGAACTGATATCTGAAAAATTTTAGGAAATCGTATATTGATATACAATCATTCATTCCAACCAGTTATATATCTAAACGAAATATTAGTGTTTTGGTTTATCATGAAGAGTGTGTGAGTTTTGCTTCAAAATGACTATGGAAATTCAAAATAATGTGTTTGGAAAGAAGTCTCATGAAAAGACGATTCAAGAAACCCTGACAATACATGTGTTCTGAATCAAGAAGTGATTAAAGTTGAAACAAATGCCTATTAATTGGTGAACTTGTGGATGAAATGTATATCCTATGATTTGCAAAAACTGAAGAAACAATAATGTACCAGTGTCGAATACAAATGAATGACAAATTACATATCATGTCCCATAGGACTCTACTTGCATTGATGTTATACTGGGTTGGTTACTTTAGAATAATTAGGATATGTATGCACCATTCACTGAAGTTAGTTTTCAGTACTAGGAAACAAATATATATTTCAGGTAGATGAATATTTCTGATTATTATCTTGTGAAAAGTTGATTATAAATCCACATACATGAACATGAATGAATTTAGAGAGTGTATATTAGACATATATATTTCATATTTTGAAAAATTTGGGGAGTATATCTATATCTATATCTATATCTATATCTATATCTATATCTATATCTATATCCACACACACACACACACACACACACACACACACACACAACACTCACAGACATTAAAAAATACCAATATAAATGCCAATCGAAATTGATCAGTAAATATATATGATCCACAGATGCAAAAATATTTATTTTGCTGAACATGAGTTTATGTATAATGTTGTTTTACTAGGACGCTCTCCTATAGGTTGAATTTTCATTTCCAACAGCATTTAGGAGGAGTGAACTCTTCTCACAATTTGTATCTGCCAAGACAGCCACCTCACAAAAATGTACGTGTGATACCTGCTAGGATTCTATATATGCATATATATATACATGTGTGAATAGGCTAAAGAAAAGGGAAACAAGAATTCACATATTTGTTAAGTTTAAAAACACATGGAGAATATGTCCATTAAAATTTGAATTCATTTATAACTCCTACCTTATATAATGCAAATGTCAAGTCCAACTATAAAACATGTCTCCTCTGAAGTGCTTGTATTTCTATTGTGTTGGGTTAATTTTCCCCATTATATTAGGATGAATAGTCTGAGTCTACTAGGTATGGCTTAGTGTCAGGAATTCAGCATTTCGAATGGAAAATTGGAAAATGAATCCAATGTGTATGTAAATATATGCTGCACAAATATCCTCCCGCTCTCATCCAGAACAATGCCTTGACATTACCTTCACCCCAAGTAAGACACAATTAGAGGAGAAGAGTTACAAAATCAGTGAATACATATCTGGAATGGAAAATGATCAGGAATTCACAACCTTGGAGGTGGTAGAGGAGTTTGCAAAACTAAGGGACAGGGTAAACACTCCACAAACATGGAGCTCTGCTGGCCTAAAAACTTTTTGAGAAACTGCCTCTGAGCTTCTGTACTTGAAATATATGTTGTTTTCAGGAGATTTGTCTTCCTTTGTAGTGAGACCATCAAAGCTGGGTCTGCATCTATGTGACCTGGAGGACATGGTTTCTTATTTTCCAATGAACAAGATGAAGCAGTGCTGAATCCTCTCTTTGTAGGTAAACTGAGACCACTGGGTACTAAGTGTCTCCCCGTGTGCACACTGAAGCCATTTGGTCCTCCTCCACTTTTTGTGGTGTTTTTGCTGCTGCACTGTGAGTTTGGTATTTGTTTCCCGAAATACTAGGAACTAAACTGGGACAAAGTGCTGGAGGGAGTTCTGTCACGTGTGGTGGGTCAGGGTCTGCAAGAGAATGCACCAACTAGGCTTCTACCTCTCACAGCTTGCCCATTTGACTGCATGTCCATATCAACCTGATTCTTAATTTTCCTCTGAAAACTCTCCATATAACAAAATGCCTTTACATATAAGGGTCTGCTGGCTGCACCATATCAGTTACAAGCCATTTGGAATCCAATGGTAGATCCACATGGCACTACCATGGATGTTTTATCAAACACCTCTCCACCACTGCTCTAGACCCACTACTCAGCAGACTCCAACTTACTGGCATCTCTGTTCTACACCATTTTTATGAAACTCAGTAAATCAAGGCACTGTCTGGTATACTCATGATCGGCCACAGGACATCCAATGTTTCTCCAGTGCCACCTGGTCATTGGAATTTCAAAAATTTCATGGTATTTATTTAGCCATTTTTCAAGCATGAAGTTGGAGGCACTGTGGGTTTCAATTCATTCAGCAAACATTAAATGGTGAGGAAGCTCATTTCAATGAAATCTCTGGAGAACCCTCACAGTCAAGGCTTCCCAAAGAGTGAACAAAAGGTCACATTAGGCCAGGCCCATTGAGGTCTACAATGTGAGGTCCATGTGTGTTTTGACTCTAAACTATGGCTGCCATTTCTTTAAGAATAAAATCATGTGATATCCTTGCTGAGATTCCCAGGCCTCTGTGGAAATCCACCGGGGCCTAGGTCTCAGTTTCCAAGAGCGACTTTCATGCGTGGCCTCTTAAAATCCCAACAAAATTCATGCCAATGCTTCTCTGAGTTCAGTTTCAAATCCCAGTCTCTAAGGGGAATCACACCAGAGTTCAAGCCTACCTGGACCCAGTCATTTTTTCCAATGCCACACAAATGATCAAAATTAAAATCAAAACACTCCCACATGGCCCTCATCTTTTTCCATATAGTCAATCATCTTAACCTCTGGGTGGAGTTTTCCATGAGGGGCGCAGCCAAAGACAGTGTCCAAAATCAGCTCGTTTGCCCCTCATTTTCCTAAAGTCAGGGTAGCCTGGACACCGTTTCTGTGAACCAGGATTGAACAAATAAGCCTGCCGTTAATACTTCTGTGTTTCTCCAATTTGATGCCTACTGATTTTAGGTATCGATTCTTTAGGTGATTTCGAGTCATGCAAAAACACAAGCACCTCTGCAGGGCTTTGAAGAACTCATTTGACCCAAAGAATCCCTATTCTCATTTGATGGAGTGCAGGAACCTAACAGAGGAAGGAAAGAGACTTCATCCACAATGAATGATATTTTTGCCATTTTGGTTTTGGAAGCTCACATGGGATCATTCTTAAGATCCATCAGGTTCTGTGAATCTAAGTCACAGCCACACACAGGTCCAAGAGGCTGATAAAGACACATCCCTTTCCAAAGCAATTAAGCAAAGAGCCACAGGTGATGCCCATTCATTTCCATTTGAAAACTGTTTTCTTCAGGCTTCACAAAGGAGTGGCCTGAGGCAAAGACCTTCCTGACATTGAGTGCAACACAACAATAAGTAAGCAAAAGGCCCAAAGCAGGGTTTCTGCACTGAGACTTTCCTGGTCACGCTGATATCTGAGTTGTCTGAGATTCTCGCCATTCTCTTCAGCTATCCAGTACATGGCCATGTCACAGAGCTTGGAGGTGGTACATATTTTGGACACAAATCCATGAGCCTATTCTGGAAAGTGTCCAGAATTCAGAAAGAAAACAACAACTTAGAAAGATAGCAGGTGTTGCACATCGATAAGATAAGCTGCAGTCCTTTCATATATTGGGCAGGATGAATTATGGGAAGATTTATACTAGACAGGACACACCCATTAATGCATTCTCTTTTCTAATGTCTACAACAACGAACACAGGGGGATACACAGAAACAGAAAAACTCGGCGTGTCAAATGACTTACTAGAAACTGTCCATTCCAAACCAAACAAACCGCCTTTCCTATCTATTCTCAGAACATGAGACAAAACAACAAACCCACACCCACTCCCCCAAAGGCACCTCCTTTCCCCAAGTAGGTCTGTGACTATCCGGAGTGTCCTCTGACTGGTGGGCCATACTATGTTCCCCCAAAATGGACTGTCTTCTCTCAGATCTTGTTTCATTGACCAACTCTGTGAAGATGTCAGGAAAAAGTGGTTAGACACTACCTGTTTTCTCAGGAAAAATCCATCTTCACAGCTCTTCTGGCATTTGGCCATCCTCACATCATTAGGTACCAAGAAAACTGACTGTCCTTGGTAAATCCAAACAAGTGAGCCCACTGGGACTGGGACTTGGACTGCCTCTGGGTGCCTGGCTTCTTGGATACCAAGTTCAGAGAGTTCCATCACCAAGGAAATGAGGTATGTCACATTCTTTGGAACTGAATGAGGTCCCTGCCTTGGCACCCACTTTGTCCAAACAGTTGCTTCCAAGGGTAACATAAGATGGAGGTTGCCCCTACTTCCTGTGACACTTTCATAAGGTAGAATGTATATCAACAATTGGCACCCGGGAACAGCTCTCCACTCATGCCTGGTTTGGTCCATCATCTCTAAAATAAGAAGAGAGAGGCAGATTCAGACACATCCCTTCATCCTGACCAGGTTCTTTTCCATGGAAGAGGACTTTTGCTCTCTCTGGTGCTTCATACCTGCCTACAACTTCTCCAGGTATCATTTGTGCATGGACATTTGAGGTTCTCATCAGGTGGAAGGCCCCCAACTTTCCTGTATTGTAAGAACCACTCTGTCCCTGCTCTTCTGTAAATTGATTGAGGGAACAGTGTATACTTGGGGTTAAAAACAGGTTTCATTTGGGTTAGGAATGATTCTGTGCGATGAATAATGGTATTGGAAACATGCAATATTTACAAGAATATAGAGTTGAAATATAAGTATGAAAACAGAAATCAAGGTATGATTTGAAGCCCAGAATAGTGTTGCCCTTGATTGGGATACTTAGCTTTGAATTATGTTCTGCAAAGTTGTCTCAGATAATTCGATATACAATGGCATAGGACCTTGTAAATTGGATGATTGAATTTAGAAGAGAACATCCAGTCAAAAAGGGATATTCAGTAGGATTAGGAAGATAGTCGGTAGGTTTAGGAAGAAGAGTGAGTATAGGATTTGGACCAAAAGTTCTTTAGCAATAGACTTTCGGTTATAGAGTGAATGTAAATGTCAACACATATGAAGAGTCAGTCAGTATGTTGAACTGGGGAAAATATGTAGAAAAGCCGATATCAATAGAAACATTACAAAATGAGGCAAAGTATAAAGTGAGTGATAGAATTAGACATTTTCAACAGGGTTGAGTTTGAATATATAAATTAGGAAAAAACAAATATGTAGTCACCAATAGAATTGACAATTGACAGCATTAGGCAACCTGGACATAGATGTTTTTAGAAATCCATGTTCACGTTCTATTTAGGCTTTGGTACAATCATAAGTGTGACCTTTCCATTTTTTGTCCAGAATATTACTGTGATAATGAGGTGACATGAGTATTTCTTTCACCATTTCTGGGAGCAACATATTGAAGATGTAAAATTAGAATTGGTTGTACAAAGAGGTGTACCCTGTTTGTATGAACATAGAGAAAAAGCATGAATTGACCATACTGTGAATAAATAATATAACTTTTTTGAACTTTAAATAATGCATTGAACTGATATCTGAAAAATTTTAGGAAATCGTATATTGATATACAATCATTAATTCCAACCAGTTATTTATCTAATGGAAATATTAGTGATTTCTTTTATCATGAAGAGTTTGTGAGTTTTGCTTCAAAATGATTATGGAAATTCAAAATAATGTGTTTGGTAAGAAGTCTCATGAAAAGACCAGTCAAGAAACCCTGACAATACATGTGTTCTGAAGCAAGAAGTGATTAAAGTTGAAACAAATGCCTATTAATTTGTGAACTTGTGGGTGAAATGTATATCCTATGATGTGCAAAAACTGAAGAAACAATAATGTACCAGTGTCGAATACAAATGAATGACAAATTACATATCATGTCCCATAGGAGTCTACTTGCATTGATGTTAGACTGGGTCAGTTACTGTAGAATAATTAGGATATGTATGCACCATTCACTGAAGTTAGTTTTCAGTACTAGGAAACAAATATGTATTTCAGGTGCATGAATATTACTGATTATAATCTTGTGAAAAGTTGATTATAAATCCACATACATGAACATGAATGAATTTAGAGAGTGTATATTAGACACATACATTTCATATTTTGAAAAATTTGGAGAGTATATCTATATCTATATCTATATCTACACACACACACACACACAACACTCACAGACATTAAAAAGTACCAATATAAATGCCAATCGAAATTCATCAGTAAATATATGTCATCCAGAAATGCAAAAATATTTATTTTACTGAATATGACTTTATGTATAACGTTGTTCGACTAGGACGGTCTCCTATAGGTTGAATTTTTATTTCCAACAGCATTTAGGAGGAGTGAACTCTTCTCACAATTTGTATCTGCTAAGACAGCCACCTCACAAAATGTACGTGTGATACCTGCTAGGATTCTATGTATGCATATATATATACATGTGTGAATAGGCTAAAGAAAAGGGAAACAAGAATTCACATATTTGTTAAGTTTAAAAACACATGGAGAATATGTCCATTAAAGTTTGAATACATTTATAACTCCTACCTTATATAATGCAAATGTCAAGTCCAACTATACAACATGTCTCCTCTGAAGTGCTTGTATTTCTATTGTGTTGGGTTAATTTTCCCCATTATATTAGGATGAATAGTCTGAGTCTACTAGGTATGGCTTAGTGTCAGGAATTCAGCATTTCGAATGGAAAATTGGAAAATGAATCCAATGTGTATGTAAATATATGCTGCACAAATATCCTCCCGCTCTCATCCAGAACAATGCCTTGACATTACCTTCACCCCAAGTAAGACACAATTAGAGGAAAAGAGTTACAAAATCAGTGAATACATATCTGGAATGTAAAATGCTCAGGAGTTCACAACCTTGGAGGTGGTAGAGGAGTTTGCAAAACTAAGGGACAGGGTAAACACTCCACAAATATGGAGCTCTGCTGGCCTAAAAACTTTTTGAGAAACTGCCTCTGAGCTTCCGCCCTTGAAATATATGTTGTTTTCAGGAGATTTGTCTTCCTTTGTAGGAAGACCATCAAAGCTGGGTCTGCATCTATGTGACCTGGAGGACATGGTTTCTTATTTTCCAATGAACAAGATGAAGCAGTGCTGAATCCACTCTTTGTAGGTAAACTGAGGCCACTGGGGACTAAGTTTCTCCCCATGTGGACTGTAAAGCCATTTGGTCCTCCTCCACTTTTTGTGGTTTTTTTGCTGCTGCACTGTGAGTTTGGTATTTGTTTCACGAAATACTAGGAGCTAATCTGGGACAGAGTGCTGGAGGGAGTTCTGTCACGTGTGGTGGGCCAGGGTCTGCTAGAGAATGCACCAAATAAGCTTCGATCTCTCACAGCTTGCCCCATTTCCCCCTTGTCCATATCAACCTGATTCGTAATTTTCCTCTGAAAACTCTGCATATAAAAAGATGCTTTTACATATAAGGGTCTGCTGGCTGTACCACGTCAGTTACAAGCCATTTGGAATCCAATGGTAGATCCACATGGCCCTACCACGGATGTTTTATCAAACACCTCCCCAACACTGCTCTAGACCCACTACTCAGCAGGCTCCAACTTACTGCCATCCTATTCTACACCATTTTCATGAAACTCCGTAAATCAAGGCACTGTCTGGTATACTCATGATCAGCAACAGGACATCCAATGTTTCTCCAGTGCCACCTGGTCATAGAAATTTCAAAAATTTCATGGTATTTATCTAGCCATTTTTCAAGCATGAAGTTGGAGGCACTGTGGGTTTCAATTCATTCAGCAAACATTAAATGGTGAGGAAGCTCATTTCAATGAAATCTCTGGAGAAATCTCACAGGCAAGGCTTTCCAAAGAGTGGTCAAAAGGTCACATTAGGCCAGGCCCATTGAGGTCTACAATGTGAGGTCCATGTGTGTTTTGACTCTCAACTATGGCTGCCATGTCTTTAAGAATAAAATCATGTGATATCCTTGCTGAGATTCCCAGGCCTCTTTGGAAATCCACCCGGGGCCTAGGTCTCAATTTCCAAGAGCGACTTTCATGCGTGGCCTCTTGAAATTCTAACAAAATTCATGGCAATGCTTCTCTGAGTTCAGTTCTAAAACCCAGTCTCTAAGGGGAATCACACCAGAGTTCAAGCCCACGTGGACCCAGTCATTTTTTCCAATGCCACACAAATGACCAAAATTAAAACCGAAACACTCCCACATGGCCCTCATCTTATTCCATATAGTAACTCATCTTAACCTCTGGCTGGAGGTTTCCATGAGGGGCACAGCCATAGACAGTGTCCAAAATCAGCTCGTTTTCCCCTCATTTGCCTAAAGTCAGGGTGGCCTGGACACCGTTTCTGTGAACCAGCAATGATCAAATAAGCCTGCCGTTAATTCTTCTGTGTTTCTTCAATTTGAGGCCTACTGATTTCAGGAATAGATTCTTTATGTGATTTAAAGTTATTCGAAAACCCAAACACCTCTGCAGAGATTTGAAGAACTCATTTGACTCAAAGAATCCCTATTCTCACTAGATGGAGTTCAGGAACCTAACAGAGGAAGGCAAGAGACTTCATCCACAATGAATGATTTTTTGCCCTTATGGTTTTGGATGCACGCATGGGATCATTCTTTAGATTCATCGGGTGCTGAGAATCTAAGTCACAGCCAAACACATGGCCAAGAGGCTGATTCAGACACATCCATTCTCAAAGCAATGAATCCAGAAGCCACAGGTGATGCCCATTCATTTGTATTTGAAAACTGTTTTCTTCAGGTTTCACAAAGGGGTGGCCTGAGGCAAAGACCTTCCTGACATTCAGTGCAACACAACAATTAGTAAGCAAATTGCCCAAAGCAGGGTTTCTGCACTGAGACTTTCCTGGTCACACTGATATCTGAGTTTTCTGAAATGCTCGCCATTCTCTTCAGCTATCCATTACATGGACATGTCACAGAGCTTGGAGGTGGTTCATATTTTGGACACAAAACCATGAGCCTATTCTGGAGAGTGGCCAGAATTCAGGAAGAAAACAGCATCTTAGAAAGATAGTAGGTGTTGCACATCGATAAGACAAGCTGCAGTCCATTCATATATTGGGCAGGATGAATTATGGGAAGACTTATACTAGACAGGACACATCAATTAATGCATTCTCTTTTTAATGTCTACAACAACGGACACATTGGGATACACCGAAACAGAAACACTCGCCTTGTCAAACAACTTACTAGAAACTGTCCACTACAAACCAAACAAACCGCCTTTCCTACCTATTCTCAGAACATGAGACAAAACAACAAACCCACACCCACTCCCACAAAGGCACCTCCTTACCCCAAGTAGGTCTGTGACTATCCGGAGTTTCCTCTGAGTGCGGGCCATACTATGTTCCCCCGAAATGTCCTGTCTTCTCTCAGATCTTGTTTCCTTGTTCAACTCTGTGTAGTTGTCAGGAAAAAGTGGTTAGCCACTACCTGCTTTCTCAGGAAAGGTCCCTCTTTAGAGTTCTCCTGGCATTAGGCCATCCTCACATCAGTAGGTACCAAGAAAACTGACTCTGTCCTTGGTAAATCCAAACAAGTGAGCCCACTGGGACTGGGACTGGGACTGCCTCTGGGTGCCTGGCTTCTTGGATACAAATTTCAGAGAGTTCCATCACCAAGGAAATGAGGTATGTCACATTCTTTGGAACTGAATGAGGTCACTGCCTTGGCAACCACTTTGTCCTAACTGTTTCTTCCAAGGGTCCCATGAGATGGAGGCTTCCCCTACTTCCTGTGACACTTTCACAAGGTAGAATGGTATATCAACCATAGGCACCCAGGAACAGCTCTCCACACAGGCCTGGTTTGGTCCATCTTCTCTACAATCAAAAGAGAGAGGCTGATTCAGACACATCCCTTCATCCTGACCAGGTTATTTGCCATGGAAGATGACATTTGCTCACTCAGGTCCTTCATACCTGCCTACAACTTCTCCAGGTATCATTTCTGCATGGACCTTTGAGGTTCTCAGCAGGTGGAAGATCCCATAATTTCCTGTATTGTAAGAACCACTCTGTCCCTGCTTTTCTGTAAAATGAGATTGAGGGAACAGTGTGCGCTTAGGGTTAATAACAGGTTTGATTTGGGTTATGAATCATTCTGTGTGATGAATAATGGTATTGGGAACCTGTGATATTTACAAGAATATAGATGTGAAATAAAAGTATGAAAACAAAAATCTAGGTATGATTTGAAGCCCAGAAGGGTTTTCCCCTTGATTGGGATACTTAGCTTTGAATTATGTTCTGCAAAGATGTCTCAGATAATTCGATATACAAGGGAGTAGGACCTTGTACCTATGATGATTGAATTTAGAAGAGAACATCCAGGCAAAAAGTGATAATCGTTAGGATTAGGAAGATAGTCGATAGCTTTAGGAAGAAGAGTGAGTATAGGATTTGGACCAAATGTTCTTTACCAGTAGGGTTTCGGTTATGGAGTGAATGTAGATGTCAGTACATATGAAGAGTCAGTCACTATGGTGAACTGGGGAAAATATGTAGAAAAGCAGATATCAATAGAATCATTACAAAATCAGGCAAAGTATAAAGTGAGTGATAGAATTAGTCATTTTCAGCAGGGTTGAGTTTGAATATATAAATTAGATGGAAACAAATATGTAGTCACCAACAGGATTGACAATTGATAGCATTAGGCAACCTGGACATGGATGTTTTTAGTAATCTATGTTCACTTTCCATTTAGGCTTTGGTACAATCATAAGAGTGACCTTTCCATTTTTTTGTCCAGAATATTACTGTGATAATGAGGTGACATGAGTATTTCTTTCACCATTTCTGGGAGCAATATATTGAATATTTAAAATTAGAATTGGGGGTACAAAGAGGTGTACCCTGTGTCTATGAACATAGAGATAAAGCATGAATAGAACATACTGTGACTAAATAATACAACTTTTTTGAACTTTAAATAATGAATTGAATTGATATCTGAAAAATTAAAGGAAATCATATATTGATACACAATCATTCATTCCAACCAGTTATATATCTCATGGAAATATTAGTGTTTTGGTTTATCATGAAGAGTGTGTGAGTTTTGCTTCAAAAGTGATTATGGAAATCTAAAATAATGTGTTTGGAAAGAAGTCTCATGAAAAGACCTGTCAAGAAACCCTGACAATACTTGTGTTCTGAAGCAAGAAGTGATTAAAGTTGAAACAAATGCCTATAAATTTGTGAACTTGTGGATGAAGTGTATAACTTAAAATGTGCAAAAACTGAAGAAATAATAATGTACCATTGTTGAATACATATGAACGTCAAATTACATATCATGTCCCATAGGAGTCTACTTGCATTGATGTTAGACTGGGTCAGTTTCTGTAGAATAATGAGGATTTGTATGCCCCATTCACTGAAGTTAGTTTTCAGTACTAGGAAACAATTATGTATTTCAGGTGGATGAATATTTCTGATTATAATCTTGTGAAAAGTTGATTATAAATCCACATACATGAACATGAATGAATTTAGAGGGTTTACATTAGACACATATATTTTATATTTTGAAACATCTGCAGAGTGTACAGATATATTATACACACACACACACAAAAAAAAACACTCACATACATTTAATAGTAGCAATATATATGCGAATCGAAATTCATCAGTAAATATATATCATCCACAGATGCAAAAATATTTATTTTACTGAACATGAATTTATGCATAATGTTCTTCTACTAGGAAGCTCCCCTATAGGTTGAATTTTCACTTCCAACAGCGTTTAGGAGGAGTGAACTCTTCTCACAGTTTGTATATGCCAAGTCAGCCACCTCAAAAATGTACGTGTGATACCTGGTAGGATTCTATATGTGCATATAAATATACAAGTGTGAATAGGCTAAAGAGAAAGGGAAACAAGAATTCTCGTATTTTTTAAGTTTAAAAACTCAGGGAGAACTTCTTCGATTAAAAATTGACTAGATTTATAACTTTTACCTTATATAATGCAAAACGCAAGTCCAACTATACAACATGCCTCCAATGAACTGCTTGTATTTCTATAGGTTTGGCTTATTTTTCTCTATCATATTAGGATGAGTTGTCTGAGTCTAGTAGGTATGGGTTAGTGTCAGGGATTCAATATTTCAAAATGAAAATTGGAAAATGAATCCAATTTGTATGCATATATATGCTGCACAAATATCCTCCCACTCTCATCCAGAACAATGCCTTGACATTACCTTCACCCCAAGAAAGACAAAATTAGAGGAGAAGAGTTAGAAAATCAGTGAACACATATCTGGAATGGAAAATGCTCAGGAGTTCACAACCTTGGAGGTTGTAGAGGAGTTTCCAAAAGCAAGGGATAGGGTAAACACTCCACAAACATGGAGCTCTGCTGGCCTAAAAGCTTTTTGAGAAACTGCCTCTGAGATAGGGCACTTGAAATATATGTTGTTTTCAGGAGATTTGGCTTTCTTTGTAGTGAGACCATCAAAGCTGGGTCTGCATCTATGAGACCTGGAAGACATTGTTTCTGATATTTCAATGAACATGAGGCAGCAGTGCTGATATTTTTCTTTTTAAGTAAACTGTGGCCTCTGGGGTCTAAGTGTCTCCCCGTTGAACTGTGAAGCCATTTGGCCCTCCTACACTTTTTGTGGGGGTTTTGCTGCTGCACTGGTAGTTTGGTATTTGCTTCATAAAATAGAAGGAGTTCAACTGGGACACAGTGCAGGAGGGAGTTCTATCACGTGTGGTGGGTCAGGGACAGCATAAAAATGCACCAACCAATCTTCTATCCCTCAAAGCTTGCCCCATTGCATCCTTGTCCATAGCAACCTGATTCTGAACATTGCCCTGAATCCTCTCCATATAACAAGATGCCTTTACTTATAAGGGTCTGCTGGCTGCACCATGTAAGCCACAAGCCATTTGTAAGCCAATGGAAGATCCAAATTGCTCCAACACAGAAGTTTTATCACACTCCTGCCCACCACAACTCTAGGCCCACTTCTCAGGAGGCTGCAACTTACTGGGACCTCTGTTCTACACTATTTTCATAAAACCCAGTCAAGCAAGGCACTGTCAGGTGCATCCATGATCAGCAGCAGGACATCCAAAGGTTTTCTAGTGCAACCTAGTCGTGGGAATTTCAAAAAATTCACGGTATTTATCTAGAAATTTTTCAAGGATGAAGTTGGAGGCACTGTGGGTTTCAATTTATTCAGGAACCATTAAATGGAGAGAAAGATTATTTCAATGAAAGCTCTGGAGAACCCTCACAGGCAAGGCTTCTCAAAGAGTGGACAAAAGGTCACATTTAGCCAGGCCCATTGAGGTCTACAATGTGAGGTCCATGTGTGTTTTGACTCTCAAATATGGCTGCCAAGTCTTTCGAATGAAATCATGTGATACCTTGGCTGAGATTCCCAGTTCTCTGTGCAAAGCCACTCTGGCGCTAGTTCTCAGTTTCCAAGGGTGACTCTCATACATGGCCTCTTTAATCCCAACACAATACATGGCAATACTTTTCTGAGGTCAGATTCTGAACTCAGTCTCTAAGGGGAATCACACCAAAGTTCAAGCCCAGGTAGACCCAGTTATGTCTTCCAACTGCCACACAAATATCCACAATTAAATCCAAAACACTCCCACATGTCACTCATCTTTTCTAAATACACACTCATCATAACCTCTGGCTGGAGGTTTCCATGAGGGGTGCGGCCCAAGACAGTGTCCAAAATAACCACCCTTGCTCCTCATTTGCCTAAAATCAGGATGGCCTGGACATCCTTCCAGTGAACCAGGAGTGATCAAATTGGCCGGCCATTAAGATGGCACTGCTTCTCCAATTTGAAGCCTACTGACTGTGGGGCTTAGAGTCTTTATGTGATTTGGAGTCATGAGAAAAATCAAGCACTTATGGGCTATCCTCTGCAGGGTTTTGAGGAACACATTTGAACCAAATGATCACTATTCTCACTTGATGAAGGTCAGGAACCTTACAGAGGAATGTGAGAGACTTCATCCAAAATGAATGCTCTTTTGTCCATTTTGGTTTTGGATGCACACATGGGATCTTTCTTTAGATCCATCAGGTGCTAAAAATCTAAGCCGCAGCCTCACACAGGGCCAAAAAGCTGATTCAGACACATCCCTTTCCAAAGCAATTAAGCAAAGAGCCAGAGGTGATGCCCTTTCATTTCTGTTTGAAAACTATTTCTTTTGGCTCTACAAAGGTGTGGCCTGAGGCAAAGATGTTCCGGACATTCAGGGCAACAGAACAATTGGTAAGCAAAAGGCCCAAAGCAGGGTTTCTCCATTAGAATTTTCTGGTCACACTCATATCTGAGTTTTCTGAGATGCTCCCATTCCCTTCAGCTATCCAGTACATGGCCAAGTCTCAGAGCTTGGAGGTGGTACATATTTTGGACACAAAAAAATGAGCCTATTCTGGAAATTGGCCAGGATTCAGGAAGAAAACAGGAACTTAGCAAGATTGTAGGAGTTGCCCACGCATAAGTCAAGCCACAGTCCATTCATAAATTGGGCAAGATGAATCTTGGGAAGCTTTCTACTAGTCAGAACACATACAATGATTCATTCTCTTTTCTAATGTCTAAAACCCCGGACACAGTGGGATACACAGACATAGAGACACTGGCCTTGTCAAACGACTTACCAGAAACAGTTCACTCCAAAACAAATAAACTGCCTTTCCTACCTATTCTCAGAACATGAGACAAAACCTCAAACCTACACCCACACACACAAAGGCAGCTCCTTCCCCCAAGTAGGTCTGTGACTATCAGGAGTGTCCTCTGACTGGTGGGCCATACTATGTTCTGATGAAATCGCCTGTCCTGTGTCAGATATGGTCTCATTGGCCCAATCTGTGAAGTTGTCACTAGCCAGCTGTAAGCCACTACCTGCTTTCTCAGGAAAGGCCTCTCTTCAGAGCTTTCCTGACATTTGTCCATCCTCACATCAGTAGGTACTCAGAAAGACTGACTCTGTCCTTGTTAAATCCAAACAAGTGAGACCACTGGGACTGGGAATGGGACTGGCTCTGCGTGCCTGGCTTCCCGGATCCCAAGTTCAGAGAGTTTCATCACCAAGGAAGTGAGGTGAGATTAATCTCTTCAGGAATTTAATGAGGTCACTGCCTTGGCAACCACTTTGTCCTAACAGTTGCTTCCAATAGTACTATGAGATGGAGGCAGCCCTTACTTCCTGTGACACTTTCAAAAGTTAGAATGGTATATCAACCATAGGCACCCAGGAACAGCTCTCCACACATGCCTGGTATGGTCCATCTTCTCTACATTAAGAAGAGAGAGGCTTATTCAGACAAAACCCTTCATCTTGGAAAGGTTGTTTGAGATGGAAGATAACTTTTTCTCTCTCAGGTCCTTCATAGCTGCCTAATCTTCTCCAGGGATCAAACCTGCATGGACCTTTGAGGTTCTCAGCAGGAGGCAGATCCCCTACATTCCTGTATTGTAAGACGAACTCTGTCCCTGCTCTTCTGTAAAGTTAGGTTGAGGGAAGAGTGTATGGTTAGGGTTATTAACATGTTTGATTTGGATTACGAATCCTTCTGCAGGATGATTAATAGTATTGGGAACCTGTGATATTTATAAGATTATAGAGGTGAAATATAAGTATGAAAACAGAAATGTTGGTAAGATTTGAAGCCCAGAAGGGCATTAGGCCCTTGATTGGGATACTTAGCTTTTAATTACGTTCTACACAGATGTCTCAGATAAATTGATAATCAATGGCATAGGACCTTATACCTTGGATGTTTGATTTTAGAAGAGAACATCCACTCAAATTGAGATAGTCGGTGGGATTAGGAAGATAGTCGGTAGGTTTATAAAAAAAGAGTGAGTATAAAAATTGGACAAAAAGTTCTGTAGCATTAGGGTTTCGGTTATAGAGTGAATATAAATGTCAGCACATGTGAAGAGTCAGTCACAATGATTAACTGGGGAAAATATGTAGGAAGGAAAATATCAATAGAGACATTACGAAATGAGGCAATTATATAGTGAGTGATAGGATTAGACATTTTCAACAGGGTTGAGATTGAATACATAATCTTAGGAAGAAACAAATATGTAGTCACCAATAGGAATGACATTTGAAAGCATTAGGCAACCTGGACATGGATGTTTTTAGTAAGCCATGTTCACTTTCAATTTAGGATTTGGTACAATCATAAGTGTGACCTTTGCATTTTGTGCCCAGAAAATTATTGTGATCAAATATATATGTAGATCATATGATGTGTGTATTTCTTCCACCATTTCTGGGAGCAATATTTGAGGACACATAAATTAGTATTGTGGGTACCAAGTGGTGTACCCTGTGTCAATGAATATAGAGATAATGCATGAATAGACCATAGTGTGAATAAATAATATAACTTTTTTCTCTTTAAATAATGGATTGAATTGATATCTTAAAATATATAGGAAATCATATATTGACATACAATCATTCACTCCAACCAGTTACATATATAATGGTAATCTTAGGGTTATTGTTTATCATGAAGTGTGTGTGAGTTTTGTTTCAAAAGTGTTTATGGAAATCGAAAATAATGTGTTTGGAAAGAAGTCTCATGAAAAGACCAGTCAAGAAATATGGAGGAATCCATGTGTTCTGAAGCTGGAATTGATTGAAAGTGAAACAAATGCCTATAACTTTCCTAAATTGTGGATGAAATATATATCCTGTGATGTGCATAAACTGATGAAATAGTAATGTACCAGTGTTGAATAAAAATGAAGGTCAAAGTACACATCATGTCCCATAGGAATCTACTTGCATTGATGTTAAACTGGGTCAGTTACTGTAGAAATATTAGGATTGCATGCATTATTCACCATAGTTAGTTTTATTTCATTTTTATTTATGGTTGTTCAAAACATTACATAGTTGTTGTTATAACATATTTCACACTTTGATTCAAGTGCGTTATAAACTCCCATTTTTACCCCGTGTACAGATTACAGAATCACATCAGTTACACATCTATTGATTCACATATTGCCATACTAGTGTCTATTGAATTCTGCTGCCTTTCCTATCCTCTACTATCCCCCCTCCCCTCCCCGCCCCTCCCCTCTTCTCTCTCTACCCCCTCTACTGTAATAAATTTGTCCCCATTGTATTATTTTTCTCTTTCCCCTCACTTTCTCTTGTATGTAATTTTGTATAACCCTGAGGGTCTCCTTCCAACTCCATACAATTTTCCTTCTCTCTCCCTTTCCTTTCCACCTCTCATCCCGCTTTAATGTTAATCATCTTGTCATGCTCTTCGTCTCTCCTCTGTTCTTAGTTACTCTCCTTATATCAAAGATGACATTTGGCATTTGTTTTTTAAGGATTGGTTAGCTTCACTTAGCATAATCTGCTCCAATGCCATCCATTTCCCTCCAAATTCTATGATTTTTTTTTTATTTTTCAATGCAGAGTAATACTCCATTGTGTATAAATGCCACAGTATTTTATCCATTCTTTCATTGAAGGTTATCTAAGTTGGTTTCACAGTCTTGCTGTTGTGAATTGTTCTGCTATGAACATCGATGTAGCAGTGTCCCTGTAGCATGCTGTTTTTAGGTCTTTAGTGAATAGACTGAGTAGGGGAATAGCTGGGTCAAATGGTGGTTCCAATCCCAGCTTTCGAAGAAATTTTCATACTGCTTTCCAAATTGGCTGCACCAATTTGCAGTCCCACCAGCAATGTAAAAGTGTACCTGTTTCCCCACATCATTGCCAGAACTTGTTGTTTGACTTCATAATGGCTGCCAATCTTACTGGAGTGAGATGGTATCTTAGGGTGGTTTCGATTTGCATTTCTCTGACTGCTGGAGATGGTGAGCATTTTTTCATGTACTTGTTGATTGATTGTAAGTCCTCATCTGATAAGTGTCTGTTGAGGTCCTCAGCCCATTTGTTGATTGGGTTATTTGTTATCTTATTGTCTAATTTTGTGAGTTTTTTGTATACTCTGGATATTAGGGCTCTATCTGAAGTGTGAGGAGTAAAGATTTCTTCCCAGGATGTAGGCTCCCTATTTACCTCTCTTATTGTTTCTTTTGCTGAGAAAAAACTTTTTAGTTTGAGTAAGTCCCATTTGTTGATTCTAGTTATTAACTCTTGTGCTATGGGTGTCCTATTGTGGAATTTGGAGCCCGACCCCACAGTATGTACATCGTAAGCAAATTTTTCTTCTATCAGACACTGTGTCTCTGATTTGATATCAAGCTCCTTGATCCATTTTGAGTTAACTTTTGTGCATGTCAAGAGAAAGGGATTCAGTTTCAATTTGTTACATATGGATTTCCAGTTTTCCCAACACCATTTGTTGAAGATGCTATCCTTCCTCCATTGCATGCTTTTAGCCCCTTTATCAAATATAAGATAGTTGTAGTTTTGTGGATTGGTTTCTGTGTCCTCTATTCAGTACCATTGGTCCACAAGCCTGTTTTGGTACCAGTACCATGTTATTGTTGTTACTATTGCTCTGTAGTATAGTTTGAAGTCTGGTATCGCTCTACCGCCTGATTCACACTTCCTGCCTAGCATTGTTTTTGCTATTCTGGAACTTTTATTTTTCCATATGTATTTCATGATTGCTTTCTTTATTTCTACAAGAAATGCCTTTGGGATTTGATTGGCATTGCATTAAACCTATAGAGAAATTTTGGTAATATCACCATTTTGATGATGTTAGTTCTGCCTTTCCATGAACAGGGTATATTTTTACATCTTCTAAGATCTTCTTATATTTCTCTCTTTAGGGTTGTGTAGTTTTCATTGTATGAGACTTTCCCCTCTTTTGTTAGGTTGATTCCCATCTTTTTTTTTTTAGGATATTGTGAATGGAGTGGTTGTTCTCATTTTCATTTCAGAGGATTTGTCCCTGATATAGAGGAATGCCTTTGATTTATGCGTGTTGATTTTATATCCTGCCACTTTGCTGCATTCATTTATTAGCTCTATTAGTTTCTTTGTAGACCCTTTTGGGTCTGCTAGGTATAGAATCATGTCATCTGCAATAGTAATAATTTAAGTTGTTCTTTTCCTATTTTTATGCCTTTAATTTCTTCCGTCTGTCTAATTGCTCTGGCCAGTGTTTCGAGAACTGTATTGAACAGAAGTAGTGAGAGAGGGCATCCCATTCTTGTTCCAGATTTTAGAGGGAATGCCTTCAATTTTTCTAGATTCAGAATGATGCTAGCTTGAGGATTAGCATAGATTGCTTTTACAATATTGAGGTATGATCCTGTTATTCCTAGTTTTTCTAGAGTTTTGAAGATAAAGGGATGCTGTACTTTGTCGAATGCTTTTTGTGCATCTATCGAGATGATCATATGGTTCTTATTTTTAAGTCTATTGATGTGGTGAATAACATTTATTGATTTTCGTATATTGAACAAGCCTTGTATTCCATGGATGAATCCTACTTGATCATGGTGCACAATTTTTTTAATATGTTTTTGTATCTGATTCACCAGAATTTAATTAGGGATTATTGCATTTAGATTCCTTAGGGATATTGGTCTGTAGTTTTCTTTGTTTGAAGTGTTTATGTCTGGTGTAGAAATCAGGGTGATATTGGCCTGGTAGAATGAATTTGGAAGATCTTCCTCTTTTTCAATTTCCTGAAATAGCTTGAAAAGTATTGGTATTAGTTCATATTTAAAGGGTTTGTAAAACTCTGCTGTATACCCATACTGTCCTGGTCTTTTCTTAGTTGGTAATCTTTGGATGGTTTCTTCTATTTCCTCAATTGATACTGGTCTGTTTAGGTTGTCTATATCCTCCTGACTCAATCTGGACAGATCATATGACTTAAGAAATTTTTCGATGCTTTCACTATCTTCTATTATATTGGAGTATAACGAATCAAATTAATTTCTGATTATCTTCTGTATTTCAGAAATATCTGCTGTGATTGCCAGGGGGTGACAAATAACTTGTGTAGATTGATACAGCAGGAATGGAAGCCGTTTATTGTAGCATCTGAGCGATATTTATACATTTTATATAGCTTATCTAATTAGCATAAAATAGATCCAGCAGTGAACCAATAAGGAATCTCCACACTTAATGGCTTGCTTTTGTTACTTCACAAACCACTCTCTATGGCATTTTTCCAGGCGCCATCCAGACTTGTTTACAGACCCTAACATTTCTCTGGCAAAATACCAGGTGCCATCCTGACTTGTTTATATACCTTAACATGTGATGTTGCCCTTTTCATCCCGTATGCTAGTAATTTGAGTTTTCTCTCTTCTTCTCTTCATTAGCATGGCTAAGGGTCTGTCGATTTTATTTATTTTTTCAAAGAACCAACTTTTAGTTTTCTCAATTTTTTCAATTGTTTCTTTTGTTTCGATTTCATTAATTTCAGCTTTGATTTTAATTAAATCTTACCTTCTACTTATTTTGCTGTTGTTTTCCTCTTCTTTTTCTAGGATTCTGAGATGAAGTATGACATCATTTATTTGTTTTGTTTTTTTTTTCTTTTTTTAAGGAATGAAATCCAAGCAATGAATTTTCCTCTTAGAACGGATTTCAGTGTGTCCCATAGATTCTGATATGTTGTGCCTGTGTTTTCATTTATCTCTAAGAATTTTTTAATTTCCTCCTTGATGTCTTCTATAACCCATTGATCATTCAGTAACCTATTGTTCATTCTCCAAGTGATGCATGATTTTTCCTTCCTTCGTTTATCATTGATTTTTAGTTTATATTAGATTATGATCAGATAAGATGCATGGTATTATCTCTACTTCTTTATATTGTCTAAGAATTGCCCTGTGACATAATATATGATCTATTTTTGAGAAGGATCCATGTGCTGCTGAGGAAAAATGTAACTGCTTGATGTTGAGGAGTATATTCGATATATGTCAATTAAGTCTAGGTTATTAATTGTGTTATTGAGTTCTATAGTTTTCTATTTCAACTTTTGTTTGGAAGACCTGTCCAGTGGTGAGAGAGGTGTGTTGAAGTCTCCCATGATTATTGTATGGTGGTCTATTAGACTCTTGATCTTGAAAAAAGTTTGTTTGATGGACATAGCTGCACCATTGTTTGGGGCATATATATATTTATAATGGTTATGTCTTGTTGGTGTATGGTTCTCTTGAGCAGTATGTAGTGTCCCTCTTTATCCCTTTTGATTAACTTTGGCTTGAAATCTATTTTATTTGATATGAGTATGGACACTCCTGCTTGTTTCCGAAGTCCATATAAGTGATATGATTTTTCCCAACCTTTCACCTTCAGTCTATGTATGTCTTTTCCTATCAAATGCGTCTCCTGTAGGCAGCATATTATTGGGTCTTGTGTTGTGATCCATTCTACTAGCCTGTGTCTCTTAATTGGTGAGTTTAAGCCATTAACATTTACGGTTATTATTGAGATAATGGTTGTTCTTCCAGCCCTATTTGTTTATTTATGTTATTAAACATGGATTGTTTTCTACATTGATTATTTCCCCCTTTTACTGTACTACCTCCCACTGTTGGTTTTTATTGTTATTTTCCATTTCCTCTTCCTGTAATATTTTGCCGATGATGTTTTGAAGAGATGGTTTTCTAGCTACAATTTATTTTAACTTTTTTTTTAACATAGAAGGTTATGATTTTATCTTCCATCCTGATGCTTAATTTCACTGGATACACAATTCTTGGTTGGAATCCATTTTCTTTCAGTGTTTGAAAAATGTTAATCCAGGATCTTCTAGCTTTCAGAGTCTGTGTTGAAAGATCAGCTGTTATCCTGATTGGTTTACCCCTAAATGTAATCTGCTTTTTTTTTCTCTTGTAGCATTTAAATTTCTCTCCTTATTGTGTACGTTGGGCATCTTCATTATAATGTGTCTAGGTGTGGATCTCTTATGATTTTGCACATTCGGCGTCCTGTAGGCTTCTAGGACTTGGGAGTCAGTCTGATTCTTCAAGTCTGGGAAGTTTTCTCGTATTATTTCATTGAATACATTGCTCATTGCTTTGGTTTGGAACTCTATACCTTCCTGTATTCCAATGACTCTTAAGTTTGGTCTCTTTATGTTATCCCGTATTTCTTGGATATTCTGTTGATGGTTTCTTAACAGTCTTGCTGAGCTGTCTATGTTCTTTTCAAGTTGGAATACTTTGTCTTCATTGTCTGATGTTCTATCTTCTAAGTGTTCTACTCTGCTGGTAGTATTCTCAATTGAGTTTTTAAGTTGGTTTATTGCTTTCTGCATTTCTAGGATTTCTGTTTGTTATTTTTTACAACCTCTATCTCCCTGTATAGCTGATCTTTTGCTTCTTGGATTTGTTTATGTAATTCATTGTCGAAGTGATTTTTCATTGTCTGATTTTGCTGTCTAATGTCTTCCTTGAGACTCCAGATCATCTGAAGCATGTATATCCTGAGTTCTTTATCTGACATTCCATTTACTGCAGCTATTACCTCTTCTAAAGTTGTGCTGACCTGCATTGCTTGTGGTCCTTTTTTCCTTGTCTTATCATACTGCTCGCTTTTCTTTCTGCTTGGTGAAACTGTTGTGATTTTGAAATTTTCCTCCTATATATTTATATTGCTCTTGTATAGTTGCAAAGTCTCCCTTGCATGGGCGCAGGGGGGCTGTGCTGCTCCTCCAATTAGGGTGATCTAACTACCTTGCTGACGGGCCGCTGGGCTTGTTTTCCTGATCGGTTGCAGGTCTGCCTACCATGCAGGCGCGGGAGGCGGCTCTGCTCTGCCCCTCCTCCAATTGGTGTCACGTGTCTACCAGGCCCGTGGACCCCTGGGGTGTTCTGCCAATCAGTCGCATGGTCTGCCTACCTTGTAGGTGCTGGCGGCGGCTCTGCTCTGCCCCTACTCCAATTGGGGTGACGTGACTACCATGCAGGTGTGTTGCTGGGCCTGTTCCGCCAGTTTGTCGCAGGTCTGCCTACCTTGCGGGCACGGGCAACGGATCTGCTCTGCTCCTATTCCAAATGGGGTGAAGTGTCTGCCGCTCCGGCAGGGCGATGGGCCTCTTCTGCCAGTCAGGTGCAGGTGTGCCTACCTTGCGGGTGCGGGTGATGGCTCTGCTCTGCCACTACTCCATTTGGGGGGTCGTGACTACCATGCCGGCAGGTTGTTGGGCCTGTTCTGGGTGCGGGCGAAGGCTCTGCTCTGCCCCTACTAATATTGGGGTGACCTGACTACCATGCCGGTGGGCCACTGGGATTGTACTAGGTGAGGGAGAAGGCTCTGCTCTGCAACTATTCCAATTCGGGTGATTTGACTACCACGCCTGCGGGTCACTGGGCCTGTTCTGGGCAAGGGCGGTGGCTCTGCTCTGCCTCTATTCCAATTGGGGTGACGTGACTACCATGCAGGTGTGTCGCTGGGCCTGTTCCGGGCGTGGGCGGCGGCTCTGCTCTGCCCCTCTGGCTTGATGACAAAGTGAGAGAGACCCGGGTGTTTGTGACTCACTTTCTTTACCAGGAGACCAACTGTTTCTGTCACCGATGGTATCAATGAAGTTATCTCCTCTGCTGCTTTCTGATGACATCAGATCTCTGCCATGTTGGTATCCCATGCAAAAGGCAGCATTTTGTTCCCTTTGCTGGGTGACTAAAGCAATGGGTGAGTTCTGACCGGCACTCACAAGCCCCGTCTCAATCCTGTTGCACTCCCTATGAAGGCTCGGTTGATATTTACCTCCACAGTATTCAGCAAGACCCGGACCGAGAAGCAGTTTCCGCAGGTTCTTTAGCCCAGGGCCAGATCAGTTCCGGGAGGCGGAATTCGGCCGCTCTGGGCTCGGTGTATGTTCTAATAGAAGCAGGCTCCAAGACGCAGTTTCTGCGGGTTCTCTAGCACTGAGCCTGAGTAATTTGTCTGCAAGACAAAGGTGAATGGCATCCTGAAATTACCGGTTCTATAGCTGAATAAGCTGCGATCAGTCGAAAACAGGGATGGTGACGTCACCTCTCCAAGATGGTGGCCGCTGGGTTCCTCTGTGGTCTGACTGGTGCGGAGAAACGAGTTGGACTGCATGCTTCCCCGTCTCAAACCCAGAATTCAGCACTGAGCACAGTGATTGCATACCTGGCAGGAGCCCACAGTATCTGCACCACTGTATATTTGCGTTGCTATCTCGTCGTTTCCCAGCACGCACCACAGACTCTAGCCACGGAGCGATTTCCTGAATAAGCCACATGACCTTCTGTGAGGACAAATCACTCGCGTTTGAGTTCCCGTAGCTGATCCTCGTGAGATGGAAATTAGTACACTAGGTTTTGGAGAACCACAATTTTGCTGGAAATTCCTAACAAGATAGGTTTTAGCCATTCTAACTCGTCATTCTCCCGCACAGTGATGCGGTATATGGGGGTGATGCACTCCCTTCGCAGCCATCATATGATCCCCTGAAGTTAGTTTTCAGTACTTGGAAACAAATAAGTATTTCAGGTGGATGAATATTTCTGAGAAAAATCGTTTGAAAAGTTGATTATAAATCCACATACATGAATATGAATGAATTTAGGGAGTGTATAATAAGAATAATATACTTCATATTTTGAAAAATCTGCAGAGTGAAAAAATATATATATATATATGTATATATATACATACACACAGAGACATTTAAAAAGTAGCATTATGTATGCCAATCGAAATTCACCATGAAATATATATCATCCACAGATCCAAAAATATTCATTTTAATGAACATGGATTTATGTCGTTCAACTAAGAAGCTCACCCGTATCTTGAATTTTCGGTTCCAACAGCATTTAGTAGGAGTGATCTCTTCTCACAATTTGTATCTGCCAAGCCAGCCACCTCACAAAATGTACGAGTTATACCAGGTAGAATTCGATATGTGCATATAAATATACATGTGATGAATAGGCTACAGAGAAAGGGAGACAGTTATTCACATATTTGTTAACTTTTAAAACACATGGAGGACTATTTCAATTAAAATTCGCTAGATTTATAACACCTACCATTTATCATACGAAAGGCAAGTCCAACTATACACCATGCCTCCTGTGAACCTCTTGTATTTCTATTCTGTTTGGGTTATTTTTCTCCATAATATTAGGATTAGAAGTCAAAGTCTATTAGGGTATGTGTTAGTGTCAGGGATTCAGTATTTCGATAGGAAAATTTGAAAATGTATCCAATGTATATGCAAATATGTGCTACACAAAAAACTTCCCACTCTCATTCATAACAATGCCTTGACATTACCTTCGCCCCACATAAGACACAATTAGAGGAGAGGAGTTAGAAAATCTGTGAATAAATATGTGGAATGGAAAATGCTCAGGAGTTCACAAATTTGGAGGTGGTAGAGGAGTTTCCAAAAGTAAGGGACAGGGTAAACACTCCACAAACATGAAGTTCTGCCAGCCTGACATCTGGAGAAACTGCCTCTAAGGTTGGGCAATGAAATATATGCTGTTGTAAGGAGCATTAGCTTCATTTGGAGTGAGACCATCAAAGCTGGGTCTTCATCTATGTGACATGAATGACATTGTTTCTTATTTTCCAATGAACATGAGGCATCAGTGCTGAATTTTCTATTTGTATGTAACTTGTGGCCACTGGGGTCTAAGTGTCTCCCCGTGTGGACTGTAAATCCATTTGGTCATCCTCCACTATTCGTGGTGTTTCTTGCTGCTGCACTGGGAGTTTGGAATTTGCTTCATGAAATACAAGGAGTTCAACAGGGACACAGTGCTGAAGTGAGTTCTGTCAATTGTGGTGGGTCGGGTTCTGCAGGAGAATGCACCAACCAGGCTTCTATCCCACATTGCTTGCCCCATTGACCATAGCAACCTGATTCTGAACATTGCCCTGAAACCTCTCCATATAACAATATGCTTTTACATATAAGAGTCTACTGGCTTCAAAATGTCAGTCACAATCCATTTGCAAGACAATGGCAGATCCACATGGCCCAACACAGATGTTTTATCACACACCTGCCAACCACTGCTCTAGGACAACTACTCAACAGGATCCAACTTACTGGCATCTCTGTTCTACACCATTTTCATAAAACCAAGTCAATCAAGGCACTGTCTTACATACTCATGATCAGCAACAGGACATCCAAATGTTCTCCAGTGCCACCCAGTCATGGGAATTTCAAAAATTTTTATGGTATTTATCTAGCCAATTTTCAAGGAAGAAGTTGGAGGCACTGTGGGTTTCAATTTATTCAGGAACCATTAAATGGTGAGTAAGTTCATTTCAATGAAAACTCTGGAGAATTCTCACAGGCAAGGCTTCCCAAAGAGTGGCCAAAATGTCAGATTAAGCCAGGCCCATTGAGGTCTACAATGTGAGGTCCATGTGTGTTTTGACTCTCAAAAATGGCTGCCAAGTCTTTAAGAATAAAATCATGTGATATCATGGCTGAGATTCCCTGTGATCTGTGGAAAGTCAACTTGGGCCTAGATGTCTTTCCAAGGGCAACTCTCATGCATGGCCATCTAAAATCCCAACACAATTCATGGCAATACTTCTCTGAGATCAGTACCACAACTCAGTCTCTAAGGGGAATCACACCAGGGTGCAAGCCCACGTGGACCCAGTCATCTCTTCAAACCACCATTCAAATGTCCACAATTAAATCCCAAACACTCCCACATGGCCCAAATCTTCTTCCATATATACACTCATCATAACCTGTGGCTGGAGGTTTCCATGAGGGGAGCAGCCCACGTCAGTGTCCAAAATAAGCTTCCTGCACCTCATTTGCCTAAAGTCAGGGTGGCATGGACACCTTTCCTGTAAACCAGGAGTGATCAAATAGGCCTTCCTTTAATACTGCTTAGCTTCTCCAACTTGAGGCCTACTGACTTTGAGGTTTAGATTCTTTAAGTGAATTGGAGTCATGAGAAAAACAAGCACCTATGGGCTAGCCTCTGCTGGGTTTTGAAGAACTCATTTGACCCAAAGGATCCCTGTTCTCACTTGATGGATGTCAGGAACCTACCAGAGGAAGGCAAGAGAGTTAATCAACAATATCTGATCTTTTTGCCATTTTGGTTTTCGATGCATGCATGGGATGTATCTTTAGATCCATCAGGTGCTGAGAATCTAAGCCTCAGCCTCACACAGGGCCAAGAGACTGATTCAGACATATCCCTTTTCAAAGCAATTAAGCATGGATCCACACGTGATGCCCATTCATTTGCATTTGAAAACTGTTTTCTTCAGGCTTCACAAAGTGGTGGCTTGAGGCAAAGTTCTTCCTGACATTCAGGGCAACAGAACAATAGGTAAGCAAAAGGACCAAAGCAGGGTTTCTCCACTGAGACTTTCCTGGTCAACTGATATCTGAGATTTCTGAGATGCTAGCCATTCCCTTCAACTATCTAGTACATGGCCATGTCACAGATATTGGAGGTGGTACATATCTTGGACACAAAACCATGATACTATTCTGGAGTGTTGCCAGAATTGAAGGAGAAAACAGGAAATTATGAAGCTAGTAGGTGTTGCCCATCCATAAGGCAAGCCTGATTCCACTCATATATTGGGCACAATGAATGCTGGCAAGCTTTCTAGTAGACAGGAAACATCCATTGATGCCTTCTCTCTTCTAATGTCTACAATCATGAACACAGTGGGATACACAGACATTCACCTTGTCAAAGGACTTACTAAAAGTAGTCCACTCCAAACCAAACAAACTGCCTTTCCCACCTATTCTGAGAACTTGAGACAAAACCACAAAATCACACCCACACCCACAAAGGCACCTCCTTCCCCCAAGTAGGTCTGTGACTCTCCGGAGTGTCCTCTGACTGGTGGGCCATACTATGTTTCCCCAAAATGACCTCTCCTGTCTCAGTTCTGGTCTGCTTGGCCAACTCTGTGAAGTTGTCAAGAGCCAGTGGTGAGACACTACCTGCTTTCTGAGGAAAAGCCCCTCTTCAAAGGTTTCCTGGCATTTGGCCATCCTCACATCTGTAGGTTCAAAGAAAGACTGACTCTGTCCTTGGTAAATCCAAACATATGAGACCACTGGGACTGGGACAGGGACTGTGTCTGGGTTCCTGGCTTCCTGGATCCCAAGTTCAGAGAGTTTCATCACCAAGGAAGTGAGGTGAGGTCACTTCCTTCAGGATCTGAATTACATCACTGCCTTGGCAACCACTTTGCCCTAACAGTTGCTTCCAAAAGTCCCTTTAGGTGGAGGCTGCCCCTGTTTTCCTGTAACACTTTCACAAGTTAGAATGTTATATCAATCATAAGCACCCCGGAACAGCTCTCCACACAGAACTGGTTTGGTCCATCTTGTATACATTAAGAAGAGAGAGTGATTCAGACACAACCCTTCAACCCGACCAGGATGACTGCCATGGAAGATGACTTTTGCTTTCTGAGGTATTTCATAGCTGCCTTCATCTTCACCAGGGATCATTTCTGCATGAACATTTGAGGTTCTCAGCAGGTGAAGATACCCTACATTCCTGTATTTTAAAACCAACTCTGTCCCTGCTCTTCGGTAAAGTTAGTGTATGGTTAGGGTTCATTATATGTTTGATTTGGGTTAGGAATCATTCTGCAGGATGAATAAAGGGATTGGGTACCTGCGATATTTATAAGAATATATAAGTGAAATATATGTGTGAAAACGGAAATCTAAGAAAGATTTGAAGCCCAGAAGGGCATTGGGCCCTTGATTGGGATGCATAGTGTTGAATTACGTTCTGTACAATTGTCTCAGTTAAATCGATATACAATGGCATAGGACCTTGTACCTTGGATGATTGAATGTAGAAGAGAACATCCAGTTAAAAAGGGATAGTCGTTAGGATTAGAAAGATAGTCGGTAGGTTTAGGAAGAAGAGTGAGAATATGATTTGGAATAAAAAGCTTCTTTAGCAATAGGGTTTCGTTTAGAGAGTGAATGTAAATGTCAGTACATGTGAAGAGTCTTTCACAATGATGAACTGGGGAAATTATGTAGAAAAGCAGGTATCAATAGAGACATAACGAAATCAGGCAAAGTATAAATGAGTGATAGGATTAGACATTTTCAACAGGGTTGAGTTTGAATATATAATCATAGGAAAAAACAAATATGTTGTCACCAATGGGATTGACATTTGAGAGCATTAGGCAACCTGGACACGGATGTTATTACTTATCCATGTTCACTTTCCTTTTAGGCTTTGGTACAATCATAAGTGTGACCTTTACATTTTTTTTTGTTCAGAATATTTCGGTGGTAAAATGTATATGTAGATCAGGTAACATGAGTATTTCTTTCACCATGTCTGGGAGCAATATTTTGAAGACATATACATTAGTATTAGGGGTACAAAGAGGTGTACCCTGTGTCTATGAATATAGAGATAATGCATGAATAGACGATAATATGAATAAATAATGTATCTGGTTCCACTTTAAATAATGGATTGAATTGAAATCTGAAAATATATAAGAAATCTTATATTGATATATAATCATTCATTTCAACCAGTTATATATCTAATGGTAATATTAGGATTATGGTTTATCATGAAGGGTGTTTGAGTTTTGCTTTATAAGTGATGATGTTAAACGAAAATAATGTGTTTGGAAAGAAGTCTCATGAAAAGACCAGTCAAGAAACATAGAAGAATCATGTGTTCTGAATCAGAAAGTGATTGATCGTGAAACAAATGCCTATAAATTTTCTAACTTTTGAATGAAATATATATCCTATGATGTGCATAAACTGAAGACATCGTAACGTATAAGTGTTGAATAAAAATGAAAATCAAAATACACATCATGTCCCCTAAGAATATACTTGCATTGATGTTAAACTAGCTCAGTAACTGTAGAAATATTAGGTTTTGTTTGCACCTTTCACTGAATTTAGTTTTCAGTACTAGAAAACAAATATGTATTTCAGGTGGATGATTATTTCTGAGAATAATCTTGTGGAAAGTTGATTATAAATACACATATATGAATATGAATGAATTTAGGGAGTGTATAATAAGACACATATATTTCATATTTTAAAAAATCTGGAGAGTGTATATATATATATATACACTCTCATACATACACACTCACATGCACAGATATAAAAAAGTAGCAATACAGGAAATCCATCATGAAGGCAGGCATGGAAAAATCAAGTCTCTGACCTCTTCAGCTGCGCGGGCATCGGGAGTCGTAAACTGTCTAAATGCTGTTTGCTCAGAATCACTAGGCAATGTTGACCTAATGTGGATCTGGTGCGAACATTCTGGGCCCCTCAGAACACACACCGAGCGTGGATCGGCTGCATTCAACCTCCGGTTTGCCTGGTTCTCGTGACTCAGCACTAAGATCCCTCTGAAATAACTGTTCGGCCCTTCTGAACTTTCAGAGGTAAAAGCCAACCAAGCCTTCAAAGGCAGTGGCCACAGGATTGAAACGGCGCTTGGGAGAGACAGTCAGGACCCACCCGTTGCGTTGGTTACCTTGCAAAGGGAACAAACGGTCACCATTTGCATGGGATACCACCATAGCATAGAAATGATGTCACGGGCAGAGGAGATAACTTCATTGAAACCAGCGTGACAGGTGTGTAATCCCCTAGCCATCTCTCTCAACACAGCGGGGAAACCTTAAGGGCCCCTCCCAGCTCTGCCGTAAGGGCCTCTCCCAGCTCTCCCGTGAGCGCGATAGCCAGACCTAGGGAATCAGGATTGGCTCGGGACTAGCGGCGTGGAATTCCGGGCTCCAGATCCCACAAGTGCTGACAATTGAGGTCTCTTACACCACGTACCGGTGGCGTGGCTCCCAGAGGGCAAGAAAATTCGCTGGGGGTCCTCAGCCCCAAGCTCTACAAACTTAGGGTCTGAGGGAGGCAAACAGGGAGAGTGTGCACAGGCGTTCATGAAAACAGGGCTGCCAGGAGTAGAGTTCTGGCTTGTAACCACTATTGTGGTGAGCGTCACAGGTGATCAGGGCATGGCTTGAGGAAGCACAAGAGAAGGCCCTAGGCACTCAGGATTGGAGATCCGCCAAGTCTGGGAGGAAGAGCTGCTGCACAGTGATTGGTTCCCACTTATTCAGAGGAGGAGCTTGGCCCAGTGCACACAGCTCCACATACTGAAAGAGAAGTTAATTGAACTCTATGACTGCATGTATTATTATTATTTTTTTAATTTATATTTTTTATATTTCTTTCATTTTCATTTTTGTTGTTGTTGTTCTTTAACTTTTTTAATGTTTTTATTTTTTTATTTTTTATTTTATCATTATTATTATTAATATTATTTTAAATTTTAATTTTCATTTTTTAATTATAATTATTATTTAAATTTTTTTTCTTTCTTTATTTTCTATTTTTTTCTTTTGTCTTTTCATTTCTTTTCAATTTTCTTATTCTCCCTTCCTTGAATTCTACCTGTCTACTCTCATTCTCTTTAGTGACTTCTTCCCTTCCCTTCTAATATCTTTCCTCCCAAGCATCAAATAAATTTATAAGAGTAAGCAGTAACTCAGCAGTCAAACAAAACAAGAAGTAACATGAGCAGCATAAAAAAGCAAGGAAGAAAAGGAGTACAAACAATGATGGACAGCCTAAATATTCAGAAGGACCTAGAGTCATCAGAAAAATGGTCATATAAAGAACTCAAGAAATACCTTAGACAGATGGAATGGAACCTTAAAGAGGATACGAGACATCAAAACGAGTTCATCAATGTGAAAGAACACATTGAAAATGAATTACATAAACAGATATGAAAAGAAATTAAGCATCTTAATTAGGAGATAGAGATTATAAAAAAAAATCAAACAATAATTCTAGAAATGAAGGAAATGATAAAACAAATTAAAAACTCAATTGAGAGTATCACTAACAGAGTGGAGCAAGTAGAAGACAGAATGTCAGATAATGAAGACAAAATATATCATCTTGAAAAAAGTCTAGCCAACAAAGAAATGCTGGTAAAAAGTCATGAGAAAAACATCCAAGAGATATGGGATAACATAAGAAAAAAAAAAACTAATGAGTCATCTGGATAGAGGAAGGTACAGAGATTCAAACCAAGGGAATGAGTAACCTGCTGTATGAAATAATTACAGAAAACTTTCCAGAAATAAAAATGGAAACGGATAAAAAAAAATTGTAGATGCTTACAGGACACCGAGCACACAAAATCACAGTAGACCAATGCCAAGACACATTGTTATGAAGATATCCAATATACAGAACAAAGAGAAAATATTAAAAGCTACAAGAGAAAGGAGGCAGATTACAATCAGGGGTAAACCAAAAATGTTAACAACAGATTTTTCATCACAGATGCTGAAAGTGAGAAGATCCTGGAAAAACGTATTTCAAACACTTAAAAACAATGGATGCCAACCAAGAAATCTGTATTCAGCAAAATTAAGCTTCAGGTAAGACAACGAAATAAAAACATTTCGTGATAAACAAAAGCTAAAAGAACTTGCAGCCAGAAAACCAGCATTGCAAAGCATCTTAAGGAAAACCCTACACGAGGAAAAAATGAATATCAACAAAGAAAACCATCAGTGGGAAGTGCCTCATTAATGACAGAGGGCGGGGGAAAAGTTAATCATGGATAAACAAACTAAATTAAAAAAAAAGATAAATAATCAAAGACGGGTGGCAATACAAACCATATATCAATACTAACTCTAAACTTTAATGGCTTAAACTCTCCAATAAAGTGACATAGACTTGTAACGTGGATTAAAAAAAAAAAAATCCAACAATATGTTGCTTCCAGGAGACACATCTGAATGGAAAAGACATACACAGGCTGAAGGTGAAAGGTTGGGAAAATTTATACCATGCACACGGTCCTTGTAAGCAAGCAGGGGTGGCCATCCTCATATGGAATAAAATCGACTTCAAGACTAATTTAATCAAAAGGGATAAGGAAGGACATTATATACTGTTGAAAGGAACCATTCACCAACAAGACATAACAATTATCAATATTTATGCAGCAAATAATGGTGCTGCAACATTTATAAAACAAATTCTCCTCAAGTTCAAGAATCAAATAGACCACAACACAATAATTATGGGAGACTTCAACTCACCTCTCTCACCATTGGACAGATCCTCCAAACAAAAGTTGAATAAAGAAAATATAGAATTCAATATCACAATCAATACCCTAGACTTAACTGACATATATAGAATATATCAACCATCATCAAGTGGATATACTTTTTTCTCAGTAGCACATGGATCCTTCTCAAAAATAGACCATATATTATGCCATAGGGCAACACTCAGTAAATATAAAGGGGTGGAGATAATACCATGAATTTTTTTCTGATCACAATGGAATGAAACTGGAAACCAACGGTAAAAGAAGGAAGGAAAAATCCTACATCACATGGAAAATGAACAATATGTTACTGAATGATCAATGGGTTACAGAAGACATAAAGGAGGAAATCAAAAAATTCTTAGAGATAAATGAAAATACAGACACAACATATCAGATTCAATGGGACACAATGAAACAAGATTCAAGAGGCAAATTCATCGCCTGGAGGTCATTCCTCAAAAAAAGAAAAAAACAAAAACAACAAATAAATGAGCTCTCACTTAATCTCAAAGCCCTAGAAAAGGAAGAGCAAAACAACAGCAAATGTAGCAGAAGGCAAGAAATTATTAAAATCAGAGAGTAAATCACGAAATTGAAACAAAAGAAACTATTAAAAAATTAACAAAACTAATAGTTGGTTCTTCGAAAAAATAAATAAGATTGACAGACCCTTAGCCATGCTAACGAGGAGAAGAAGAGAGAGAACTCAAATTACTAACATACGGGATGAAAAAGGCAATATCACAACAGATGCTACATAAATACAGAAGACAATTAGAAATTATTTCGAAAACCTATATTCCAATAAAATAGAAAATAGTGAAGACATTGATACATTTGTTAAGTCATATGATTTGCCTAGACTGAGTCAGGAGGATACACACAATTTGAACAGACCAATATCAATCGATGAAATAGAAGAGGCAATCAAACTACTACCAACCAAGAAAAGCCCAGGATCGGATGGGTATACAGCGGAGTTTTACAAAACCTTTAAAGAAGAATTAATACCAATACTTTTCAAGTTATTCAGAAAATAGAAAAACAGGGAGCTCTGCCAAATTCATTCTATGAGGCCAACATCACCCTGCTTCTGAAACCAGACTAAGACACCTCAATGAAAGAAAACAACAGACCAATATCTCTGATGAACCTAGATGCAAAAATTTTCATTAAAATTCTGGTGATTTGGATACAAAGGCACATCAAAAAAATTGTGCACCATGATCAACTAGGATTCATCCCTGGGATGCAAGGAGGGTTCAATATATGGAAATCAATAAATGTTATTCACAACATCAATAGACTTAAAAATAAGAACCATAAGATGATCTTGATAGATGCAGAAAAACCATTAGAAAAAGTAGAGCATTCCTTTACGTTCAAAACATTAGAAAAACTAGGGATAAAAGGAACATACCTCGACATTGTAAAAACTATCTATGTTAAGCCTCAGGCTAGCATCATTCTGAATGGAGAAAAATTGAAGGCATTCTTTCTAAAATTTGGAACAAGACAGGGATGTCCTCTATCACCACTTCTATTCAATATAGTTCTCGAAAAACTGGCCAGAGCAATTAGAAAGTTGAAAGACATTAAAGACATAAAAATAGGAAAAAAAGAACTTAAATTATCACTATTTGAAGATGACATGATTCTATACATAGAAGACCCAAAAGGGTCTACAGAAAAAAACTACTAGAACTAATAAATGAATTCAGCAATGTGGCTGGAAATGAAATCAACATGCATAAATCAAAGGCATTTCTGTATATCAGCGACAAAACTTCTGAAATGAAAATGAGGAAAAACACTGCATTCACAATATCCTCATAAAAATTAAATACTTGGGAATCAACCTAACAAAAGAGGTGAAAGATTTATACAATGCAAACTACAGAACCCTAAAAAGAGAAGTAGAATAAGATCTTAGAAGATTGAAAAATATACCCTGTTCATGGATAGGCAGAACTAACATCATCAAAATGGCGATATTACTAAAAAGTTGTCTGTAGGTTTAATGAAATGCCAATCTAAATCCCAAATGAATTTTTTGTAGAAATAGATAAACCAATCATGAAATTCATATGGAAAAATAAACGACCCAGAATAGCAAAAGCAATTCTAAGCAGGAAGTGTGAATCAGGCGGTATAGCGATACCAGATTTCAAATTATATTACAGAGCAATAATAACAAAAACAGCATGGTACTGGTACCAAAACAGGCGGGTGGACCAATGGTACAGAATGGATGACACAGAGACTAATCCAAAAAGCTACAACTATCTTATATTTGATAAAGGAGCTAAAAGCTTGCAATGGAGGAAGGATAGCATCTTCAACCAATCGTGCTGGGAAAAGTGAAAATCCATATGCAACAAAATGAAACTGAATCCCTTTCTCTCGCCATGCACAAAAGTTAACTCAAAGTGGATCAAGGAGCTAGATTCAAATCAGAGACTCTGCATCTGATAGAAGAAAAAGTTGGTTCCGATCTACATATTGTATGGTCAGGCTCCAAATTCCTTAATAGGACACCCATAGCACAAGAGTTAATAACAAGAATCAACAAATGGGAGTTACTTAAACTGAAAATTTTTTTCTCAGAAAGAGAAACAATAAGAGAGGTAAATATGGAGCCTAGATCATGGGAACAAATTTTTACTCCTCACCCTTCAGATGGAGCCCTAATATCCAGAGTATACAAAGTATACAATGAACTCAAATAATTAGACAATAAGATAACAAATAACCTAATGGGCCAAGGACCTGAACAGACACTTCTCAGAGGAGGACATAGAATCAATCAACAAGTACATGAAAAAATGCTCTCCATTTCTTGCAGTCAGAGAAATGCAAATCAAAACCACCCTAAAATACCATCTCAATCCAGTGAGATTGGCAGCCATTATGAAGTCAAACAACAACAAGTGCTGGCGACGATGTGGGGAAAAGGGTACTCTTGTACATTGCTGATGGGACTGAAACTGGTGCAGCCAATTTGGAAAGCAGTTTGGAGATTCCTGGGAAGGCCGGGAATGGAAGCACCATTTGACCCAGCTATTGCCCTTCTCGCACTATTCCCTGAAGACCTTAAAAGAGCGTACTACAGGGATACTGCCAATCGATGTTCATAGCAGCACAATTCACAATTGCTACACTGTGGAACCAACCCAGATTACCTTCAATAGATGAATGGATAAAAAAAAATGGTTTTTTTTAATATACTATGGAGGATTACACAGCACTAAAAAATGACAAAATAATGGAATTTGCAGGGAAATGCATGGCACTAGAGCAGATTATGCTTAGTGAAGCTAGCCAATCCCAAAAAAACAAATACCAAATGACTTCTTTGATATAATGAGAGCAACTAAGAACAGAGCAGAGAGGAAGAGCATGAAGAAAAGATTAACATTAAGCAGAGACATGAGGTGGGACGGAAAGGTAGAGAAAAGAGAAATTGCATGGTAATGGAGGGAGACCCTTATTGTTACAAAAAAAATACATATAAGAGGTTGTGAGTGTAATGGAAAAATAAACAATAAGTGAAATGAATTACAGTAGGTAGCGTAGAGAGAGAAGATGGGAAGAGAGCGGAGGGGGGATAGTAGGGCATAGTAAAGGTAGCAGAATACAACAGTAACTAATAAGACATTATGTAAAAATATGGATGTGTAACTGATGTGATTCTGCATTCTATATTTGGAGTAAAAATGGGAGTTCATAACCCACTTGAATCTAATGTATGAAATATGATATGTCAAGAGCTTTGTAATGTTTTGAGCAACCAATAAAAGAAAAAAAAGGTAGCAATATATATGCCAATCGAAAATCTTCATCAAATATATATAATCCAAAGATCGAAAAATATTCATTTTACTGAAATGGAATTATGTATAATGTTATTCAACTAGGAAGCTCACCCGTAGGTTGAATTTTCAGTTCCAACAGCGTTTAGGAGGAGTGATCTCTTCTCACAATTTGCATCTGCCAATTCAGCCACCTCACATGTGTGTACAAGTGATATCAGGTAGGATTCTATATGTGCATATAAAAATACATGTGCTGAATAGGCTACAGAGAAAGGGAGACAGGGATTCACATATTTGTTAATTTTAAAAACACATCTAGAACTATTTCAACAGAAAATTGACTAGATTTAAAACTCCTACATTATATAATGCAAAAAGCAATTCCAACTATACACCATGCCTCCTCTGAACTGCTTGTATTTCTATTCTTTTTGGGTTATTTTTCACCATCATTTTAGGATTATTAGTCAGAGACTAGTAGGGTACAGGTTAGTGTCAGGGATTAAGTATTTCAAATGGAAAATTGGAAAATGAATCCAATGTGTATGTAAATATGTGCTACACAAAAATCTTCCCACTCACATCCAGAACAATGCCTTGACATTACCTTCGCCCCAAGTAAGACACAATTAGAGTTGAAAAGTGTAAAAATCTAGGAATACATACATGGAATGGAATATGCTCGGGAGTTCACAACTTTTGAGGTGGTAGAGGAGTTTCCAAAAGTAAAGGACAGGGTAAACACTCCACAAACAAGGAGCTCTGCTGGCCTAAGAATTCTTGGGAAATGGCCTCTGAGGTTGGGATCCTGAAATATATGTTGCTGTCATGAGCTTTAGCTTCCTTCGTAGTGAGACCATCAAAGCTGGGTCTGCATCTATGTGACCGGGAAGAGATGGTTTCTTATATTCCAATGAACATGAGGCAGCAGTGCTCAATTCTCTCTTTGTAGGTAAACTGTGGCCACTGGATTCTAAGTGTCTCCCAGTGGGGACTGTGAAGACATTTGGTCATCCTCCACTTTTCATGGTGTTTTTTGCTGCTGCACTGGGAATTTGGTATTTGCTTCACAAAATATAAGAAGTTCATTTGGGATACAGTGCTGGAGGGAGTTCTGTCACTTGTGGTGGGTCAGGGTCTGCAGGAGAATGCACCAACCAGGCTTCTATCCCACAGAGCTTGCCCCAGTAACCATAGTAAACTTATTCTGAACATTGCCCTTAAAACTCTCCATATAACAGGATGCCTTTACATATAAGGGTCTCATGTCTGCACTATATCAGTCACAAGCCATTTGGAAGCCAATGGCAGATCCACATAGCCCCTCCATGATGTTTTTTCACACACCTTCCCACCACTGCTCTAGGCCCACTACTCAGCAGGCTCCAAATTACTGGCATCTCGTGTTCTACATCATTTTCATGAAACCCAGTTAAACAAGGCACTGTCTGGTATACACATGATAAGCAACAGGACATCAAATTTTCTGCAGTTCCACCTGGTCATGGGAATTTAAAAAATTTCATGGTATTTATTTAGCAATTTTTCAAAAATGAAGTTAGAGGCACTGTGGGTCTCAATTCATTCAGGAACCATTAAGTGTGAGAAAGTTCATTTCAATGAAAGCTCTGGAGAACTCTCAAAGTCAAGGCTTCTCAAAGAGTTACCAAATGGTCACATAAAGCCAGGCCAATTCACGTCTACAATGTGAGGTCCATGTATGTTTTGACTCTCATCTATGGCTGCCAAGTCTTTCAGAATAAAATCATGTGATATCCTGGCTGAGATTCCCAGGCCTCTGTGGAAAGCCACCCTGGGCATAGATCTCAGTTTCCAAGAGTGAGTCTTATGTGTGTCCTCCTAAAATCCCAACACAATTCATGGCTATACTTCTCTGAGGTCAATTCCAGAATGCAGTCTCTAAGGGGAATTACACCAGAGTTCAAGCCCAGGTGGACCCAGTCATCCCTTCCAACCGCCACAAAAATTACCACAATTAAAATCAAAACACTCCCACAGGGCCATCATCTTCTTCCATGTAGACACTCATCATAACCTCTAGCTGGAGGTTTCTATGAGCCCAAGGTAGTGTCCAAAATAAGCTCACTTGCCCCTTATTTGCCTAAAATCATGGTGGCCTGGACACTCTTCCTGTGAACCAGGAGTGATCAAATATTCCTGCTGTTAAAGTGTTCCACTTCTCCAATTTCAGCCTACTGGCTGTAGGGTATAGATTCTTTATGTGATTTGGATTCATGAGAAAATCCAAGCACATATGGGCTAGCCTCTGCAGGGATTTCAAGAACCCATTTGACCCAAAGGATCCCTATTCTCACTTGATGGAGTTCAGGAACCTAAAACAAGAAGGCAAAAATATTCATCCACAATGACTGCTCTTTTGGACATTTTAGTTTTGGAAGAACATGGGATCTTTCTTTAGATCCATCAGGTGCTGAGAATCTAAGCCACAACCTCATACAAGGACAAGAGGCTGATTCAGACACATCCCATTCCAAAGAAATTAAGCAAAGAGCCACAGGTGGGGTCCATTCATTTCCATATGAAAACAGTGTTTTTCAGGCTACAAAATTGGGTGGCCTGAGGCAAAGACCTTTCTGACATTTAGGGTAATAGAAATAGAATTAAGCAAATGGCCCAAGAAGGGTTTCTCCACTGAGACTTTACTGCACACACTGATATCTGAGTTTTCTGAGATGATCTCATTCCCTTCAGCTATCCAGAACATGGCCATGTCACAGAGCCTTGTGGTGTTACATATCTGGGAAACAAAACCATGAGTCTATTCTGGAGAGTGGCCAGAATTCACGTAGAAAACAGGAACTTTAGAAGATAGTAGATGTTGCCCATCCATAAGGCAAGCTGCAGTGCATTCATCAATTGCGCAGTATGAATTGCGGAAGCTTTCAACTAGAGACAACACATCCATTGGTGCATTCTCTTTTCTAATGTCTACAACCATGGATACAGTGGGATACACAGACATAGAAACACTCACAATGTAAAACGACTTACTAGAAACAGTCCACTCCAAACCAAACAAACCACCTTTCCTACCTATTCTCAGAACATGAGAAAAAACCACAAACTCACACCTACAACGGCAAAGGCACTTCCTTCCCCCAAATAGGTCTGTGACTATCCGGAGTGTCTTCTGACTGGTGGGCCATATTATGTTCCCCCAAAATGGCTTGTCCTGTTTCACATCTGGTCTCAATGTCCAACTCCGTGAAGTTGTAAGGAGCCAGCAGTGAGCCACTGCCTGCTTTCTCAGGAAAGGCCCCTCTTCAGAGCTCTGCTGGCATTTGGCCATCCTCACATCAGCAGGTACCAAGAAAGACTGACTATGTCTTTGGGAAAAGCAAACAAGTTAGCCCACTGGGTCTGGAGTGGGACTGGCTCTGGGTGCCTGGCTTCCTGGATCCCAAGTTCAGAGAATTCCATCACCAAGGAAGTGAAGTGAGGTCACTTCTTTCAGGAACTGAATATGGTCACTGCCTTGGTAACCACTTTGTCCTAACAGTTGCTTCCAAGGTTCCCATGAGATAGAGGCTGCCCCAACATCCTGTGACACATTCAGAAGTTATAATGGTATATCAACCATAGGCACCCTGGAACAGCTCTCCACAGAGGCCTGGTTTGGTCCATCTTCTCTACATTAAGAAGAGAGAGGCTGATTCAGACACATCAATTCATCCTGACCAGGTTGTTTGCATGGAAGATGACTATTGCTCTCTCAGGTCCTACATAGCTGCCTACATCTTCTCCAAGGATCATTTCTTCATGGATCTTTGAGGTTCTAAGCAGGTGGAAGATCTTCTACATTTCTATATTGTAAGAGCCACTCTGTCGCTGCTCTTAAGTTAGTTATATTGAGGGAACAGTGTATGGTTAGGGTTAATAACAAGTTCGATTTGGGTTACGAATCATTCTGCGGGATGAATAATGGTATTGGCAACCTGCGATATTTACAAGAGTATACATGTGAAATATAAGTATGAAAGCAGAAATCTAGGTAATATTTGAAGCCCAGAAGGGCATTGGGGACTTGAGTGGGATACTTAACTTTGAGTTATGTGCTGCACAGATGTCTCAGATAAATCAATATACACTGGCATCGGACCTTGTACCTTGGATGATTGAATGTTGAAGAGAGCATCCAGTCAAAAACCGATAGTCGGTAGGATTAGGAAGGTAGTTGGTAGATTTAGAAAGAAGAGTGAGCATAGGATTTGGACCAAAAGTTCTTCAGCAATAGGGTTTCGGGTAGAGAGTGTATGTAAATGTCAGCACATGTGAAGAGTCAGTCACAATGATGAACTGGGGAAAACATGTAGGAAAGCAGATATCAATAGAGACATTAGGAAATCAAGCAAAGTATAAAGTGTGTGATAGGGTTAGACATTTTCAACAGGTTTGAAGTTGAATATATAATCTTAGGAAGAAACAAATATGTAGTCACCAATAGGATTGATATTTGAGAGCATTAGGCAACCTGGACATGGATGATTTTAGTAATGGATGCTATCTTTTCATTTAGGCTTTGGTACAATTGTAAGTGTGACCTTTGCTTTTTGTGTCCGGAATATTTCTGTGATAAAATGTGTATGTAGATCAGGTGACATGAGTATTTCTTCCACCATTTCTGAGAGCAATATTTTGAAGATTTATAAATTCGTATGGGGGTACAAATAGGTGTACCCTGTTTCTATTAATATAGACATAATGCATGAATAGACAATACTGTGAATAAATAATATAACTAGATCCACTTTAAATAATGGATTGAATGGATATCTGAAAATATATAAGAAATGTTATATTGATATACAATCATTAATTCCAACCAGTTATATATCTAATGATTATCTTATGGTTATGGTTAATCATGAAGGGTGTGTGAGTTTTTCTTCAAAATTGATTATGGAAATCGAAAACAATATATTTGGAAAAAAAGTCTCATGAATAGACCAGTCAAGAAACATAGAGAAATACATGTGTTCTGGAGCAGGAAGTGACTGAAAGTGAAACAAATGCCTATAAATTTGCTAACTAGTGAATGAAATATATATGCTAAGATGTGCATAAACTGAAGAAATAGTAATGTACCAGTGTGGAATAAAAATTAACGTCAAAATACACATCGTGTCCCATAGGAACCAACATGCATTGATGTTCAACTGGGTCAGTTAATGTAGACATATTAGAATTTGTATGCACCTTTCACTGAAGTTAGTTCTCAGTACTAGGAAACAAATATGTATTTCAGGTGTTTGAGTATTTCTAAGAATAATCTTGTGAAAAGTTGATTATTAATCCACATACATGAACATGAATGAATTTAGGGAGTGTATATAAGACACATAATTTTCATATTTTTAAAAATCTGGAGAGTATATACACACACACACACACAAACACAGAAATTAAAAAATAGCAATATATATGCCAATCGAAATTCATCATGAAATATATATCATAAAGATGCAAAAACATTCATTTTACTGAACATGGGTTTATGTATAATGTTGTTCCACTGGGAAGCTCACCCATAGGTTGAATTTTCAGTTCTAACAGCGTTTAGGACGAGTGATCACTTCTCACAATTTGTATCTGCCAAGTCATGTAACTCAAAAGAATGTACGTGTGATACCGTGTAGGATTCTATTTGTGCATATAAAAATACATGTGCTGAATAGGCTCCAGAAAATGGGAGACAGTAATTCACATATTTGTTAACTTTCAAAACACATGGAGAACTATTTCAATTAAAAATTGACTAGATTCATAATACCTACCCTTTATCATGCAAAAGGCAAGTCCAACCCTGAACTGCATGTATTTATGTACTGTTTGGGTTATTTTTCTCCATCATATTAGAATTAGTAGTCAGAGTCTATTAGAATATGGGTTAGTGTCAGGGATTCAGAATTTTGAATGGAAAAATAGGAAAATTAATCCAATGTGTATGCAAATATGTGCTAAAACAAATCTTCTGACTCTCATCCAGAACAATGCCTTGAAATTATCTTCGCCCCAAGTAAGACACAATTAGAGAAGAAAAGTTGCAAAATCTGTGATTACATTTCTGGAATGGAAAATGCTCAGGAGTGCACAAACTTAGAGGTGGTATAGGAGTTTCCAAAAGTAAGAACACGGTACACACTCCACAAACATGGAGCTCTGCATGCCTAAAACTTTTAGAGAAACTGCCACTGAGGTTGGGCAATGATATATAGGTTTTTGTCAGGAGTTAAGCTTCCTTTGTAGTGATACCCTCAAAGCTGGGTCTGCATCTATGTGACCTGGAGGACAAAGTTTCTTATTTTCCAATGAACACAAGGCAGCACTGCTGAATTCTCTCTTTGTAGATAAACTGTAGCCCCTGGGGGTTTATTTTCTCCCCGTGTGGACTGTGAAACAATTTGGTCATCCTCCACTTTTCGTGGTGTTTCTTGCTGCTGCACTTGGAGTTTGGTACATGCTTCACGAAATACAAGGAGTTCAACTGGGAAACAGTGCTGGAGAGAGTTCTGTCACGTGTGGTGGGTTATGGTCTGCAAGAAAATGCACAAACCAGGCTTCTATCTCTCAAAGATTGCTCCCTTGTCCATAGCAACCTGATTCTGAACATTGCCCTGAAACCTCGCCATAGAACAAGATGCCTTTACATATAAGGGTCTGAAGTCTGCACTATGTCAGTCACAAGCCATTTGGAAGCCAATGGCAGATCCACATGGACCCACCATGATATTTTATCACACACCTGCCCACCACTGCTCTACGCCCACTACTCAGCAGGCTACAAATTACTGGCATCTCTGTTCTAAACAATTTTCAGAAAACCCTGTCAATCAAGGAACTGTCTGGTACACTCATAATAAGCAATAGGACATCGAATGTTTCTGGAGTGCCACCTGGTCATGGGAATTTCAAAAATTTCATGGTATTTATCTAGCCATTTTTCAAGGATGACATTGGATGCACTGTGAATTTCAATTATTCAGGAACCATTAAATGTTGAGAAAGCTCAATTCAAAGAAAATTCTGGAGAACTCTCACAGGCAAGGCTTTCCAAAGAGTGGACAAAAGGTCACTTGAAGCCAGGACCATTGAGGTCTACAATGTGAGGTCCTATGTGTTTTGACTCTCAACTATGGCTGCCAAGTCTTTCAGAATAAAATCATGTGATATCCAGGCTGAGATTCCCAGTTCTTTGTGGAAAGCCACCCTGGTCCTAGATCTCAGGTTCCAAGGGCGACTCTCATGCGTGGCCTCCTAAAATCCCAACACAATTCATGGCAATACTTCTCTGAGGTCAGTTTCAGAACTCAGTCTCTAAGGGGAAACACACCAGGGTTCAATCCCTGGTGACCCAGTCATCTCTTCCAACCGCCACACAAATGACCAGAATTAAAACCAAAACACTCACACATGCCCCTCATCTTCTTCCATATAGACACTAATCATAACCTTGGCTGGAAGTTTCCATGAGGCACACAGCACAAGACAATGTCAAAATAAACTCCCTTGCCCTTCATTTGTCTAAAGTCAGTGTTTCTGGACACTGTTCCTGTGAACCAGGGCTGATCAAAGATGCCTGCCATTAATACTGTTCCACTTCTCCAATTTGAGGCATAGTGACTGTCAGGTATAGTTTCTTTATGTGATTTGGAGTCATGAGAAAACCCAAGCACCTATGGGCTAGCCTCTGCAGGGCTTGAAGGACTCAGTTGACCCAAAGGATCCCTCTTCTCACTTGATGGAGATCAGGAACCTTACAGAGGAAAGCAAGAGACTTCATCCACAATGATTGCTATTTTGGCCATTTTGGAATTGGATGCACACATGGGATCTTTCTTTAGATCCATCAGGGCTGAGAATCTGAGCCATGGACTCACACTGCACTAAGAGGTGGATTCAGACATATCCCTTTGCAAAGCAATTAAGCAAAGATCCACAGGTGATGCCCATTTATTTCCATTTGAAAACTGATATTTTCAGGCTTTGGAAAGGGGTGGCCTTAGGCAAAGACCTTCCTTACATTCAGGGCAACAGAACAATAGAAAAGCAAATTCCCAAAGCAGAGTTTCTCCACTGAGACTTTCCTGGTCACACTGATATCTGAGTTTTCTGTGATACTCACCATTCCCTTCAGCTATCCAGTACATGGCCATGTCCCAGATTGTGGAGGAGATACATATCTTGAACACAAAACCATGAGCCTATGGGAGAGTGGCCAGAATTCAGGAAGAAATCAGGAATGTAGAAAGGTAGTAGGTGTTGCCCATCTATAAGGTAAGCTGCAGTCCATTCATAAATTGGACAAGATGAATGCTGTGAAGATTTCTACTAGACAGGACACATCCTTTGATGCATTCTCTTTTCTATTGTCTACAACCACGGACACAGTGGGATACACAGAATCACTCACCTTCTCAAAGCACTTACTAGAAACAGGCCACTCCAAATTAAACAAACCGACTTTCCTACATATTCTTAGAAGATGAGACAAAATCACTAACACACAAACACACCCAAAAAGGCACCTTCTTTCCCCAAGTAGGTCTGTGACTATCCGGAGCATCCTCTGACTGGTGGACCATACTATGTTCCCCTGAAATGGGCTGTCGTATGTCAGATCTGGTCTCCTTGGCCAAAACTGTGAAGTTGTCAGGAGCCAGCGGTGAGCCACTGCCTGCTTTATCAAAAAAAAAAAGCCCCTCTTCAGAGCTTTCCTGGCATTTGTCAATCTTCAATTCAGTAGTTGCCAAGAAAGACTGACTCTGTCCTTGGTTAATCCAAACATGTGAGACCACTGCAACTGGGACTGGGCCTGCCTCAGAGTGCCTGGCTTCCTGGATCCAAAGTTCAGAGTGTTACATCAACAAGAAAGTGACGTAGGTCACTTCCTCTAGAACTGAATGAGGTCACTGCCTTGGCAACCACTCTGTCCTAACAGTTGCTTCGAAGGGTCCATGAGATGGAGGCTGCCCCTACTTCCTTTGACACTTTCACAAGTTAAAATGGAATATCAACCATAGGCACCCGGGAACAGCTCTCCACACAGGCCTGGTTTGGTCCATCTTCTCTACATTAAGAAGAGAGAGACTGCTTCAGACACATCCCTTCATCCTTACCTGGTTGTTTGTCATGGAAGATGACTTTTGCTCTCTCAGGTCCTTCATAGCTGCCTATATCTTCTCCAGGGATAATTTCTGCATGGACCTTTGAGGTTCTCTGCAGGTTGAAGAATCCTACATTCCTGTATTGTAAGACCAACTCTGTCCCTGCTCTTCTATAAAGGTAGATTGAGGGAATCGTGTATGTTTAGGGTTAATAACATGTTTGATTTGGGTTAGGATCATTCTGCTGGATGAATAATGGTATTGGAAACCTGCGATATTTATAAGATTATAGAGGTGGAATATATGTATGAAAACAGAAATCTCAGTAAGATTTAAAGCCCAGAAAGTCATTGGGTCCTTGATTGGGATAGTTAGCTTTGAATTATGTTCTGTGCAGATGTCTCAGATAAATCTATACACAATGGCATAGGATCTTGTACCTTAGATGATTGAATGTTGAGGAGAACATTCATTCAAAAAGGGAGAGTTGGTAAGATTACGAAGAGTGTTGGTAAGATTAGAAAAAAGTGTGAGTATAGGATTTGGACAAAAAGTTCTTTAGCAATAGGGTTTTGGGTAGAGAGAAAATGTAAATGTCAGCACATGTGAAGAGTCAGTTACAATGATGAACTGGGGAAAATATGTAGGAAAGCAGATATCAATAGAGACATAAGGAAATCAGGCAAAGTATAAAATGAGTGATACCAATAGACATTTTCAACAGGCTTGAGATTGAATATATAATCTTAGGAAGAAACAAATATGTAGTCACCAATAGGATTGACATTTGAGAGCATTAGGCAACCTGGACATTGGTGATTTTCATAATCCATACTCACATTCCATTTAGGCTTTGGTACAATCGTAAGTGTGACTTTGCATTTTGTGGCCAGAATATTACTGTGATAAAATGTATATGTAGATCAGGTGACATGAGTATTTCTACCACCATTTCTTGGAGCAATATTTTGAAGAGGTGTAAATTAGTATTGGGGGTACATAGAGGTGTACCATGTGTGTATGAATATAGACATAATGCATGAATAGTCCATACTGCGAATAAATAATACAACTGGTTCAAACTTTAGAAATTGGAATAAATTGATATCTGAAAATACACAGGGAATCATATATTGATATACATACATTCATTCCAACCATTTATACATCCAATGGTAATATTACGGTTGTGGTTCATCATAAAGAGTGTGTGAATTTTGCTTCAAAATTGATAATGGAAATCGACAGTAATGTGTGTGGAAAGAAGTCTCATGAAATGACCAGTCAAAAACAAAGAGGAATACATATGTACTGAAGCAGGAAGTGATAGAATGTGTTACAAATTTCTTTAAATTTATGAAGTTGTGGCTGAAATGTATATTCTATGATGTACAAAAACTGAAGAAATAGTAATGTACCAGTGTTGTATAAAAATGAACGCCAAAATACACATCATGTCCCATAGGAATCTACTTGCATTGATGTTAAAGTGGGTCAGTTACTGTAAAAATATAAGGATTTGTTTGCACCATTTACTGAAGTGAGTTTTCAATACTATAAAACAAATATGTATTTCAGATGGATGAATATTTCTGAAAATAATCTTATGAAAAGTTGAATATAAAACCACATACATGAACATGAATGAATTTAGGGAGTGTATAATAAGATACATATATTTCATATTTTGACAAATCTAGAGTGTATATATATATATATATATATATATATATATATATACAAAATACACACAGAGACATTAAAAAGTAGCAATATATATGCCAATTAAAATTCATCGTGAAATATATATCATCCACAGATCCAAAAATATTAATTTTACTGAACATGGATTTATGTATAATGTTTTTTAACTAAGAAGCTCACTCATAATTTGAATTATCAGTTCCAAAAGCGTTTAGGAGGAGTGATTTCTTCTCACACTTTGTATCTGCCAAGTTAGCCACCTCTCAAGAATACAGGTGTGATACCAGGTAGGATTCTATATGTTCATATAAAAATACATGTGCTGAATTGGCTACAGAAAAAGGGAGACAGGAATTCACATATGTGTTAACTTTAAAAACACATGCAGAACTCTTTCAACAAAAAATTGACAAGATTTACAACTCCAACCCTATATCATGCAAATAGGAAGACCAACTATACACCATGCCTCCTATGAAGTGCTAGTATTTCTATTCTGTTTGGGTTATTTTTCTCCATTATATTAGAATTAGTAGTCAGAATCTAGTAGGGTATGGGTTAGTGTCAAGGATTCAGTATTTCGAATGGAAAATTGAAAAATGAATCCAATGTGTATGTAAATATGTGCTACACAAAAATCTTCCCACTCTCATTCAGAACAATGCCTTGACAATACCTTCGCCCCAAGTAAGACACAATTAGAGGAGAAGATTTAGAAAACCTGTGAACAAATATCTGGAATGGAATATGCTCAGGAGCCCACAACCTTGGAAGTGGCAGAGGAGTTTCCAAAGGTAAGGGAAAGGGTAAACACTCCACAAACATGGAGGTCTGCTGGCATAGAGACTTCTTGAGAAACTGCCTGTGAGATTGGGCACTTGAAAAATATGTTGTTGTCAGGAGCTTTAGCTTCCTTTCTAGTGAGACCATAAAAGCTTGGTCTGCATCTATGAGACCTGGAGGACATGCTTTCTTATTTCCCAATGAACATGAGGCAGCAGTGCTAAATTCTCTTTTTAGGTAAACTGTGGCCACTGGGGGCTAAAGGTCTCCCCATGTGCACTGTGAAGCCATATGGTCATCCTCCATTTTCATGGTGTTTCTTCCTGCTGCACTGGGAGTTTGGTATTTGCTTCACGAAATAAAAGGAGTTCAATTGGGTCACAGTGCAAGAGGGAGTTCTGTCATGTGTGGTGGGTCAGGTTCTGCAGGAGGATACAAGAACCAGGATTCTATCCCACATAGCTTGCCCCCTTGACCATAGCAACCTGATTCTGAACAATGTCCTGAAAACTCTCCATATAACAAGTTGCCTTTACATGGAAGGTTCTGCTGGCTGCACCATGTCAGTCACAAGCCATTTGGATGCCAATGAAAGATCCACATGGCCCCACCACAGATGTTTTATCACATACCTGCCCACCACTGCTCTAGGCCAACTACTCAACAGAGTCCAACTTACTGGCATCTCTGTTCTACACCATTTACATGAAACCCAGTCAATCAAGGCACTGTCTGGTATATTCATGATCAGTAACAGGACATCCAAATGTTCTCCAGTGCCACCTGGTGATGGGAATTTCAAAAATTTTATGGTATTTTTCTAGCCATTTTTCAAGGATGAAGTTGGAGGCACTGTGAGTTTCAATTCTTTCAGGAACCATTAAATTTTTAGGAAGCTAATTTCAATGAAAGCTCTGGAGAACACTCACAGGTAAGGCTTCCCAAAGAGTGGCCAAAAGATCACATGATATTATTCCCATTGAGGTCTACAATGTGAGGTCCATATGAGTTTTGACTCTCAACTCTGGGTGCCAAATCTTTCAGAATAAAATCATGTGGTATCCTGGCTGAGAGGCCTAGTGCTCTGTGGAAAGCCATCCTGGGCCTAGAACTTAGTTTCCAAGGGCGACACTCATGCCTGGCTTCCTTAAATCTCAACGCTATTCATAGCAATACTTCTCTGAGGTCAGTTTGAGAACTCAGATTCTAAGGGAATCACACCAGAGTTCAAGAACATGTGGACCAAGTCATCTCTTCCAACCGCCACCCAAATGACCACAATTTAAAACAAAACACTCCAACGTGGCGCTCATCTTTTTCCATATAGACACTCATAATGACCTCTGGCAAAAGTTTTCCATGAGGGGCACAGCCCAAGACCGTGTCCAAAATAAGCTCTCTTGCACCTAATTTGCCTAAAGTCAGGGTGGCCTTGACACCCTTCTTGTGAACCAGGAGAGATCAAATAGGCCTCCCATTAATACTGCTTCGCTTCTTCAATTTGAGGCCAACTGACTGTGGGGTTTGGATTCCTTATGTGAATTGGAGTATTGAGAAAACCCAAGCAACTATGGGCTAGCCTCTGCAGGGCTTTGAAGAACTCATTTGAACCAAAGGATCCCTATTCTGACTTGATGGAGGTCAGGAAAGTTACAGAAGAGGCGAGAGACTTCATCCACAAGGACTGCTTTTTTGGCCATTTTGGTTTTGGATGTACACCTGGGATCTTTCTTTAGATCCATCAGGAGCTGAGAATCTAAGCCACACCCTCACACAAGGCAAATAGGCTGATTCAGACACATCCATTCCAAAGCAATTAATCAAAGAGCCACAGGTAATGCCCATTCATTTCCATTTGGAAACTGTTTTCTTCAGGCTTCACAAAGTGGTGGACTGAGGAAAAGACCTTCCTGACATTCAGGGCAACAGAAGAATTGGTAAACAAAAGGCCCCAAGCAGGGTTTCTTCACTGAGACTTTCCTGGTCACACTGATATCTGAGTTTTCTTAGATGCTCCCCATTCCCTTCAGCTATTCAGTACATGGTCATGTCACAGAGCTTCAAGGTTGTACATATCTTAAACACAAAACCATGAGCCTATTCTGGAGAGTGGCGAGAATTCAGGAAGAAAACAGGACCTTAGGTAGATAGCAGGTGTTGCACATCAATAAGGCAAGCTGCAGTCCATTCATAAATAGGGCAGGATGAATGCTGGGAAGCTTTCTACTAGATAGGACATATTCATTGATGCATTCTCCTTTCTAATGTCTACAACCACGGACATAGTGGGATACACAGACATAGAAACACTCACCTTGTCAAACGACTTAGTAGAAACAGTTCACTCCAAACAAAACAAACCACCTTTCATACCTATTCTCAGAACATGAGACAAAACCACAAACCCACACCCACACCACAAAGGCACCTCCTTCCCCCATGTAGGTCTGTGACTATCCGGAGTGTCCTCTGACTGGTGGGCCATACTATGTTCTCTGGAAATGGCCTGTTCTGTCTCAAATCTGGTCTTTTGGCCAACTCTGTGAAGTTGTCAGGGGCCAGCGGTGAGCCACTGCCTGCTTTCTCAGGAAATGCCCCTATTCATAGCTTTCCTTGCATTTGGCCATCCTCACATCAGTAGGTTCCAAGAAAGACTGAGTCTGTCCTTGGTAAATCAAAATAAGTTTGACCACTGGGGCTTGGACTGGGACTGGCTCTTTGTGCCTGGCTTCCTGGATTCCAAGTTCAGAGAGTTCCATCACCAAGGAAGTTAGGTGAGGTCACTTCCTTTAGGAACGGAATGAGGTCACTGCCTTGGCAACAACTTTGTCCTAACAGTTGCTTCCAAGGTTCCCATGAGAAGGAGGCTGCCCCTACTTACTGTGACACTTTCACAAGTTACAGTGGTATGTCAACCATAGCATGCAGGAGCAGCTCAACAAATGCCTGCTTTGGTCCATCTTCTATACATTAAGAAGAGAGTGCCTGATTCAGACACATCCCTTCATCCTGAGCAGGTTGTTTGCCATGGAAGACTTTTGCTGTCTCAGGTCCTTCATAGTTGCCTACATCTTCTCCAGGGATCATTTCTGCATGGACCTTTGAGTTTCTCAGCAGGTGGAAGATCCTCTATATTCCTGTATTTTAAGACCAACTCTGTCCCCACTTTTCTGTAAAATTAGATTGAGAGAACAGTGTATGGTTAGGTTTAATAACATGTTCGATTTGGTTTAGAAAGGAAACTACACGGTTGAGCAAACAGGGTCCTACCGTTAGCAATAATATGAGGATTATAAATGGACCGGCCATGGCAGATAAAAGCATAGTTAACCAGGTTGACTATGTGAACAAAGAATCAAACCTCCCTTCTGGGGCCTCTGTCTCTCTTTGACGCTCTTCAAGTCGTTTTCTTAATTTACTCATAGATTCTTTTACAACTCCAGTATTGTCGGCATAAAAACAACATTCTTCCCTCAATGCAAGCAAAAAGGCAACTTTCTCTCATGAAGAGGAGGTCCAACACTCGCCTGCTCTGTAAAACAACTTCAGAGAGAGAGAGGTTAAAATTCCTGTAAAGCTGTGATGTCGGTTTTTAATGTCTTTAAGCTTTGGTCTATTTCTGCTTCTAATTGTGTCTTTGTTGTGTCTCATGGACTAGGGCAGTTGTTCCTATGCCCACCCCTTCAGCAATTATTATTCCTCATAGGATGGCCAAAGTGAGGGATACAGGTTCCCGGTGGAACCGGGTTATATGCCCCCCTATTTGAACTTTAAATGAACCTACGTCATGATAGAGCACTCTGAAAAACATCTGCATGATTACATAATTAATCACATCTATTGACCATTTTATGTAAACATAAATAATGTTAAAGTGTATAGAATTATACTGTTTTAGGAATGGTCAAGAAAATGCACCTAAGATAGCACCAAAGTGAGGGAAACATTCTTATTTGGTTGCATCCGGATTTAGAGGGCATTGCTTCTGTTGTAATCAATTAATCCCCTGAACCCCAAGTTTTGGTAGTTTTAGAATTTGTACCCAACATGTAAGGGAAGGGGCTCAGAAGTTCACAGTCTGCAGAAATTCACAAAAATTAGTTTTTGTTTCTGTTTTTTTTTCCCTCTGTTCTGGGCAAGTTAACTTTTCAAGGACACCTTGGAAGGGGAGAGCTTTTTTGTCTCTTTTTTTCTCCCTGCCAGCTGTCACCATGGAGACCAGTTGCTAACGTTTTTATCTTAGAAATGTAGGCATCTAGGTGAAGCCCCAGCTCAAGGCCAGAGGCCTTGTTCACATATTTTGTGAAAAACTGGAAAGGCAGTGTCTAGCTTAGGGGTGGTGATTTTTCCAGCCAGTGGCCAAGTAGAACAGGGCAACACGAAAAGTGGAAGTTTATGTACATTGAACTCTTTCAGAGGGACTCTTTTGCTGAAAGACCTAAAGTAAGCCTTGGTGAAGACTTCTGGAGAAGGTCATTTAAGACATTTCTGTGGACCTGGTACAGAGGGGGAAGACGGGGTAGTCGAGGCTGAGAGCAGCTCCGTGGATCTAAGAATGAGAAAAGAGAGATGTAAAAGAAAAATGGTAAAGGGGTTTGGGATTTTCCTAGAACACAACTTGAGCATTAGAACAGGTATAGCAGAGGGGAAGATGGGAGTAAATATTCCAAAAAGCCTTTGAGGGACTTTAAATTCTTAGAAACCTCTTTTCAGTGATGACAAAGCAACTTTAAATGCCATTTTCATTACATCGTGGATAGGGGTCTGAGGGCTCTTCTCAGCTGGTTTGAGCTTTGGGTTAGCTTGCTAGAGGACTTGGTGGGACCTAGTGCAGGCCCTGACAGGAAAAGAGAGGAGTGAGTGGGTGAAGGGGTACCTCGGTACCTGCTACCTCAGCAACGGGGCAATGTTCTGAGAACCAGCGGAGGTTTGGGTGTTTGATTTAGTAATTGGAGAGGAGAAATCAGGTTGCTAAGATGGGAGTGATAGCAGAGAGTCTAGAGCAGAAGGCTGAGGGTGAGAAACTATTGGAGAAGCATAGTACAGGATGTGAGAAAAAGAGGAAAAATGATTCCACATAGGGAAATTTCCCCCTTTTGAGAACTTGCCGAAGTTAAAAATGTCACTCAGAATTTGAGGATCTAGAGAACCCTCTGGGGGCCATAGTATTTGGTTGTCTAATTGGTAATATGGCCAATGCTGTGTACTGAATTTGATGAGGAGTTTGGGTTCCACCAGGCAGCCCCTGTATGCTCACATTCCCTTGACTTACACAAGAAGTCGGCTTCTCCCCCACACAGCCGTGGCTGTTTGTGGCTTTGATAGTCCGCCAGGCAAACATAGTAATCTAGGCTAGTAAAACCTGAATCTGTCTCGCGTGTCCCTGCATCCATAATATTTGTTTCCATTATCTATGGTACAGAAGAGATTTAATGGGATTTTAGTGGGATCCTCTTCATCAGGGATATCTCAATAGGAAAGACCTATACCGACCTGACAAATGTCTGGGTGGAGAGATGGCCACCAGGTCTCTATGGGGCCTGTATGCGAGATAGACTATACTTCTTGTCTAGTAGGATTTGTGATCAGCCATTGCTGCTGAACGGGGTGATGAGGGTTAGAACTACTGGTGGCCAAGGGGAGAGTCTATAGTCTTATCCACATAGCGAATACGCAATTTGAAATGGTTACCACGCTTTTCCAGTTTCCAACAAGAGTCTGGACACAGCGAAGGCTTGAGATGAGAGGCATGGATCCAAAAAGTGATTCCGTCTACTTTAACGCTTTAGGTTTTATAAGTAGCACCTGGTATGTTTCTTTCCAGTGGGGTTCCAGGGATGACACCTGATGTTGTCTTATGTAGACGAAGTCTCTTACATGATATTGATTTAGAGTCCCCTCCTCCCCTGGTTGGTAGGCAGTGGCCAGCTGTTTCCACAGTTATCGCTGAGTTCTTTCAATGACTTTAAGTCTGTCAAGCAAGGGGGTGTGGAAGTGATCGTTAAGCCTTAGAGTTGGGGTTAGGTCCCTTATTGGATGATGGGAATCATAGAGAATTTCATAGGGGGTGAGGTTACACAAAGAAAGAGAGGGAATATTTCTCGCATGAAACAGTGCATAAGGCAGGAGCATAATCCAATCTTTTATGCCGGGCTCTAAGCTTAATTTTGTGAAGGTCTCTTTAATGGTTCTATTTATTTTTTCTACCTGTCCTGAGCTCTGGTGTATATAAGCATAATGTAACTTAAAATTAATCCACAGGGTCCCAGTTAACACCTGACTTACCTGGGCCATGAACACCAGTCCATTATCAGACCCTATTACCTTAGGCAGACCGTATCTTGGAAAAATATCTTTCAGAATCTTCTTGAAAATCATTTGTGCAGTTTTTTTTTTTTTGTGTGTGTGTGTGTGTGTATGTGTGGAAAGCTTCAGTCCATCCTGAAAATGTATCTACAAAGACTAGGAGGTATTTAAGTCCATACCTTGCTGGCTTAATTTCACTATTGTCCACTTCCCAAAATTGTCGTTTTCTGGTTCCTCATACGTGCTTTCCTCTAGGAAACTGGAAGGGTAAGCATTAACCAATTGACGGACTCGACAGGCTTTTGTTACCCGTTCAGTTATTTTCTTTTGCTGTGAGTCGGTTAGTGGAAAACTCTGTTCTTAATCCTACAGGAATGCCTGCAGTTTCATTGAACCAAGGTGAGTGAGTTGGTGTACATTTTTAACGTAGTGTAGGGCTTTCTGTAATTGCAGCCTGAGCTCAGTGAAGTTGAGGTGTTCAGTGTCAGTGTCCATAGATATTATAAAAAACTTCCTGGTGATCAGGGGTCCATTGGAATTGGGCATCTCCCTCTAACACCGGGTATAAAGGAGCAGCTAAAAACGCAAACCCAGGTATCCATAACCTGCAAAAGCCAGCAGTCCCAAGAAACTCTCTGAGTTGTCTCCTGTTAGATGGGGGTGGTATCTAGGCAATGGTTTGTTTTCTGGGCTCAGTGAGCCATCGTTTACTGCCCCTAAGGAAACAGCCCAGTAAGATTACTTCATGCCAGCAAATTTGGGCCTTTTTGGCCGAAACTCTATACCCGAGTTGAGCAAGCTCATATAATAGTGCTTGGGTCCCAGACTCACAGTTTTCCTTGGTGTTGGCTGCCAGTAGCAGGTCATTCACGTATTGAAGCTGGGTGACTTTGGGGTGCGTAGTTCTGAAATTGCTGAGATCTCTGTGGAGGGCTTCATCAAAGAGAGTGGGGGAGTTTTTGAACCCCAGTGGGAGTCTAGTCCAAGTTAGTTGACCAGACGTTCAGGTTTCTGGGTCTACCCACCCGAAAGCAAACAGCAACTGACTATCTTTATGCAGAGGCAAGCAAAAGAAAGCATCTTTTAAGTCCAGAACAGTACACCATTTCCGCTCAGGGTTCAGAGTGCTAAGCAGATTGTACGGATTAGGTACCGTGGGGTGAATGTCCTGCACTCTGTTGTTGATCTCTCTTGGGTATTTAACAGGGTGATTGTCCCGGTTCCTGGCTTTTTTTTCTAGTAGCAGGGGAGTGTTCATGGCCAATTGACAGGGCCTTAGGACGCCTAAGGTCAGATATTTCTGAATATGGGGCCTTATCTCATCTTTAGCTTTTTTTGCTTAGAGGATATTATTTGACATTAATTGGGGAGGCTGAGGTTTTTAACTCCACTGTTATTGGAGGTTGTTTCACGGCCAGGCCTAACCCAGCAGTTTTTGCCCAGGCATCTGCGTAATCTGTTATCCATTTCTGGCGTAGCTTGCCTGTTTGATCAGTCTTGGGGGGTGTGAAGAGTGGATGTTCATCTTCTACTAATTTAGTTAAAGCCGTGACTATAGGAGTTTATACTAAAGGATTTAGAAATTTCATTTGGTAGCCTTCAGGGTTAAAAGTTATTAAGGCCAAGAGCTTGGTGAGCAGATCTCTGCCCATCAATGGGTCCAGGCATTCCTGGATTACTAGGAAGGAGTGATGGATTTTTCCTTTACCTAGGTCCATGGTCCTCTTAGTAGTCTAAGCCCGATATTTACTGCCATTAGCCCTTTGAACTACAGACCTTTTATTTGATAGAGGGCCCAATGGGGCCTTAAGGGCTTCGTATACTGCTCCTGTATTCATTTCAAAGTTTACTGGGGTCCGCTACACTTCAAAAGTTACCCTGAGCTAGGGGAAGTGATCTGAGCCCCAACTTTCTTAGTCATGCACCAGAGTCACAATGGCTGGCTGGCGTGGCTGTCTCTTTATAGGGCACTTTTTGGCCCAGTGTCCTTTTTTTTTTACAGTAGGCACATTGATCTGAGGCCAGGGGTGGCCTCTTGCATGGCCCCAGGTAACCCTTACTGTCACCTTACGTCTTAATTTCTGGCCTCTTTCTTGTTGTGACAAGGATCTTGGTCAATCCCTTAGTCTGTCTTTTGCTTCTCTCATCCTTCCTTTGCTCCCTTTCTTTCTCCCTGTTTCTCTCTTATAGTATAGTTTCTCAGCTTCTCTGACTAAATCTCTCTTTTAAATTTTTTTAATATCCATGGCAGCTTGCCCAATTAAGGCCATTGTTACAGATGAATTTTGATCCGCTGCCTGAGGATCGAAAGGAGTATATCTTTTATATGCCTCCATAATTCTTTCTAGAAACAAAGAGGGAGATTCATCAGGCCTTTGAATAATTTCTCTTACCATGGCCAAATTAGTTGGTCACCTAGCAGCCCCTTGGAGACCTGCTATTAGAGCCAGGCAATAATTGGACAGATGCTCTTTATCTTCAAAGGTGTTGGGGTTCCAGTTGGGTTGGTTTAAGGGTAAGCTCGCTTTGATTATGTTGGGAAGTTGTGTTGGTCGCCAATCAGGTCCGAGGATTTTTTTTTTTTTTAGCTTCTTGGAGGTTTTTCTCTTATTCCTCTGTCATAAAGAAAGTCCCTAGGAGTTGTTGGCAGTTATCCCAAGTAGGCAGGTGTAAAAACGTTGGCGAGTTCTCTGAGTTCTTTTAGCCGGGCCAGCTTCCTCCAGGGAAGGAGGGGCTCTGTGTGCCACGGGACTGTCATCTGGATGGCGCTGGGCCATCCTAGCTTCTTTGAATGGTGGAGAGGCTGAGTCAGCAGCAGGGGAATCACTTAGAGGGTGTTGGCAGTTGGGGGATGAAGGCAGAGGATAAGGAGGGGGAGGAGAGTCCAGTAGAGTCTTGAGACTCAGGGAGAACAGAGGGTGCAGGAGGAGGAGCAGAGAGTTAAAGAGATAGAATCATGGGGGAAGGAGTAGGAGTCCGTGCAGGGACAAGGAAAGGCTTCACCCTTGGAGGAGGAGATTTGCAGAGGTCCTGACAAGTTAAGATATATGGCTGTTGATCTGGACGTCTACGTGGCCCCGGCTAAAAGACAATATCTCGAACTTTTCAAATTAGTGCGAAGTAGAAAGATCCTTCTAGGGGACATCTGACTACAAAGTTGGGTCATTCTGAGACACAGAATCTGCAAGATCCGGCGTTTTACTGAAAAAGAAAGATTCTGAGCCCTTAAGCAGACTTTGGTCTAGTGATCAAGGGTCATGAACAGAGGCATTGAAGTGCTCTGTCCCATAATGAAATATACACAGACAATAAAAGCAATGACACAAGACACAGACAAGACAAGACAATAAAGACAGGCAATGGACGTCCAATACTGAGACCATGACTGAGTAGCTGGCAAAACATGATGGGCTGGCAATACCGAATCCGAAACAAAATATCACTGAATAAAGGAGACTATTGTTCCTCGATTTCATGAGTTCATCCCCCAGGGACATGGCCTGTGGCTCTGTTACATGTGTGTCAGCCACCATGGGAGAGAGCTCACGCTCTTTACCAATAGCCAATTTGTGAAACCCTAACCTGAATCCTGAAACCAGAAAGAGGGGCCTTATTTATCCCCAGAGGAGCCCGTTGGGGGGTCTTTCATCTGCGGCTGCCGGATCTCACTGGGGCCACCAGATGTAAAGATCGGGTGAGGGTGGATGGAAGAGACCACCAAGAGACTGTCTCATGCAACAGCAAAGGCTTTATTGGGAGTCCGGCATGCAAGGGCTCAGAGCTCACTTGAATAGAGCAGAGAGCCCTGAGAACAGCTTAAGAAGTGCTTATATATTTTCCTTGGAGAGGGCAGGAAGGAAAGTTTATTGATGGGTAAGTGCGAGTGGGCGGTTTGCGTGCAACTGGTTGACCGAGTACATTCTGCAGTTTGGCAGTTGGGGACAGCACATTCTGGGAACAAGAATAGCAAACAGTTCTCAAGATTTCAACAGTGTTTTGTTAAGCATACAGAAAATCAAGAAGTGACAAGTACCTATTTTATTAACCTTTCAATATAAGTATGAAAACAGAAATCTAGGTAAGATTTGAAGCCCAGAAGTTCATTGGGCCCTTGATTGGTATACTTAGCGTTGAATTACATTCTGTAGTGATGTCCCAGAAATATGGATATACAATGGCATAGGACCTTATACCTTCTCGGAGGTCAATTCCAAAACACAGACTCTAAGGGGAATCACACCGAAGTTCAAGCCAAGGTGGACCCAATTATCTCTTCCAACCGCCACACAAATGACCACAATTAAAACCAAAACACTCCCACATGGCACTCATCTTCTTCCATATAGACACTCACCATAACTTCTGGCAAGAGGATTCCATGAGAGGTGCAGCACAAGACAGTGTCCCAAATAAGCTCCCTTTCCCCTCATTTGCCAATAGTCAGGGTGGCCTGGACACCCTCCCTGTGAACCAGGAGTTATCAAATATGTCTGCCATTAATACAGCTCTGTTCTCCAATTTGAGGCCTACTGACTGTGGGGTTTAGATTCTTTATTTGAATTGGATTCATAAGAAAACCCAAGAACCTATGGGCTAGCATCTGCAGGGCTTTGAAGAACTCATTTGACTCAAAGGATCCCTATTCTCACTTGATGTAGGTAAGGAACCTTACAGAAGAATGTGAGGCACTTCATCCACAGTGACTGATTTTTGGCCATTTTGATTTTGGATTCACACATGGGATCATTCTTTAGATCCATCAGGTGCTGAGAATCTAAGCCACAGGCTCACACAGGACCAAGAGGCTGATTCAGACACATCCCTTTACAAAGCAATTAAGCAAAGAGCCACAGGTGGTGCCCATTCATTTCCGTTTGAAAACTGTTTTCTTCAGGATTCACAAAGGCGTGGCCTCAGGCAAAGAACTTACTGACATTCAGGGCAACAGAAAAATAGGCAATCAAAAGGCCCATTGCAGGGGTTCTCCACTGAGACTTTCCTGGTCACATCGATATCTGAGTTTTCTGAGATGCTTGCCAATCCCTTCAGCTATCCAGTACATGTCCATGTCACAGTGCTTGGAGGTGGTACATATCGTGGACTCAAAAGCATGAGCCTATTTTGGAGAGTGGCTAGATTTCAGGAAGAAAACAGGAACTTAGGAAGATAGCAGGTGTTGCCCATCGATATGGCAAGCCCTAGTGCATTCATAAATTGGGCAGGATGAATGCTGGGAAACTTTCTACTAGACAGGAAACATCCATTGATGCATTCTCTTTTTCTAATGTCTACAACCACGGACACAGTGGGATACACAGACATAGAAACACTCGCCTTGTCAAACAACTTACTAGAAACAGTTCACTCCAAACCAAACAAACCGACTTTCCTACCTCTTCTCAGAACATGGGGCAAAACCACAAACACACATCCACACCCAAAAAGGCACCTCCTTCCCCCAAATAGGTCTCTCACTATCCGGAGTGTCCTCTGACTGCTGGGCCATACTATGTTCCCCAGATATGGCCTATCCTGTCTCAGATCTGGTCTCCATATCCAACTCTGTGAAGTGGTCAGGAGCCAGCTGTGAGCCACTACCTGCTTTTTTAGGAAAGGCCCCTCTTCAGAGTACTCCTGGCATTTGGCCATCCTCACATCAGTAGGTACCAAGAAAGACTGACTCTGTCCTTGTTAAATTGAAGCAAGTGAGACCACTAGGACTGGGACTGGGACTGACTCTGTGTGCCTGGCTTCCTGCATCCCAAGTTCAGAGAGTTCCATTACCAAGGAAGTGAGGTGAGGTTGCATCCTTCAGGAACTGAATGAGGTCACTGCCTTGGCAACCACTTTTTCCAAACAGTTGCTTTCAAGCGTACCATGAGAAGGAGGCTTACCCTACTTTCTGTGGCACTTTCACAAATTAGAATGGTATATCAACCATAGGCACCAAGAAACAGCTCTCCACACAGGCCTGATTTGGTCCATCTTCTCTATATTAGGAAAAGAGCCTTTAGTCCGGGGAGCACTGCAGTGAACCTCTGCACTAAAACTATTAGCAAGCACCTGGTGGAGGAGTCCTCCATAGGTAAGTGGGGCTTTTATAACATCTGATATCCGGTTAAGGGAGATCTCTTCTGATGACAGAGATGTGGCCTGGGGAGGCTCACATATACTCCTTTCCAGGAGAGTAACCAGAATCGTTCTGTCCTCTGTTCTGTTCTGTAGGGAATTCCTCTGGAACTGTAGAGAGGGGCCGACGGGCACGCATGCACTCCTACCCTGGAGCTATAGCAAGATGTTGCACTGTTCCACTGTTTTTCTGTTTAGGCGCATGGTTTCTGTTTTTTGTGTTTTGTTTTGTGTTCTATTTTTTTGATTGTTTGTTTGTTTTTGTTCATTTTGTTGTGTGATTTCAGTGGTAAAAACTTAAGGATTTTGGACGTAAAAATAGGTAATAAAGAGAGTAAGCCTGACACCCCTTTGGACTGTGTTTTAGGGAACTGCGATGAACTTTACTCGCCTTTGTTAAGCAGGATGATAGAAGCTCCTAGCTGGCTGCCTGGAGCACAAACATTGCAGAGGGCAATGCTTGGTGGGGACCTAAGAACTGAGCATCTCCGAGGTTAACAAGTGAAACTCCTTTAAAACCCCTTGTCACTCCAGATCAAGAGAGTCACAACCTTTGGCAGAGTCCCCTGTGTTTCTCCTTTGTTCGCAAAGCAATAAACCTCCCTTTTTCTTTTTCTCAAAACTCAGTCCTCATTATTAAATTGGTATTAATTGGCGTCAAGTTGAGGAATCGAACTTTAATTTACAAATTTGGTACCCGCCCTCCACCCCGGAACTTTGTGAGAGCTGTCTACTGAAATATTAGGAGATGAAGCATGCTTGGTGTGGAACTGAACAAGAGGAGCTAATCTTGTAAGTAAAAGGAGGGACTGAGGGACTCCCAGCAGCTGCCAAAGCCCTGTTGATTCAGGGAATTACCTCCTTCCTCCCCGCACTGTAAGAATTATGCCACCTCTGTCTTGTTAAAAAAGAGAAAAAGAAAAAGGGGACACTAAATGCAGTGAAGTCACCATGGAGACACTTTATTTTACATTTCAGGTTTCCCCTCTGTTAAAACATGTGGTCCCCCCCCTGTGGATATCTATGGTGCACACTGGTGTAGGAGATTTTTCTCTTATCTGCTCTGGTTTAAACGGTTCTCTCTGACAGCCATAGTCTGAACCTCCTTTCTGTCTGTCTTGTGTCTTTGTATCTGGCCCTTTAAGACATGTGCAATAATGTGTTGATATTATAAATTGTTTCTTGGAAATGATCTTAGCTGAATGTGTGTCTAAATGATGATGTTTTATTTTAACAATCTGGTATCTGAATGGGTTTTTGAAGCATTGCAGAATCTTGCAGTTAAAAGTCGGGTTTAGGTAATTGTTTAGTTTATGATTTCAGATAATTCATGCCAGAGAACTTAAATACTTAGTATGGAAAACTGAAGAACTCTACTTCCAAGTTGGCAAGTAAATTCCCAATCATACAGTCTTTTTTTCACCAATTTTGAATTGGATAGCCTTGGAAAATGTCACTGTGTGTACCACTGCATTAATTTGGACAAGGATAGTAAATCATAGAATGGTATCTGTTGACAAAACAAGATGTAAAGATATAAAATTTTGTGAATTGTATCTTAAATTTGTATCATAATTTTCAACATCCGAACCTCAAAATTATGGTTAAAATGCCTTAGGCCTGAGGTGTCTGCTCAGAATAGCAGTTTTTCCTGCTCCTTCCAGACCTCAGCCATGATTTATATTGAAATGTAAATGAAAGAAGCCTGAAAGCTTAGTAGGAGACTGATTTGAGGCCTAAGGGAAAAAAAAGGTAAATTGTATGGTATTTACTAATTACTAGCCAGTCACTTTTTCTAGGACTCTTTTTTTTTCCTTAGATACTTTTTTTTTTGAGCTCATGATTTTGAGCATACAGACCTTGGTTAATGTTTTTCAGATCAGTTCTATCTTTGACCAACTGTAGACTTTTTGAAACATTGCAATGGAGATTTCACCTGAGAAAAGCTACAAGGCCTTTACTATTATTATGTGTGCACACTTTTGTTATGTGTTGTATGTCCACATATACATATGTCCGTATATCATATATATGATACACAAATTAACATATACAAGGAGCGCTCATAAAAAAGCGCTCATTAAAACAAATTTAAATAGGAGATCCAAAGATCTTTAATTCACGTGATTTAAATGTTTCAATTTAAATTGGATAAACAGATAAAAATCAATGTCTTTAAATTTAAGCTTACAATTTTTTTAGGTGTTCAAAAATCTAATAAAATATTAATATCTACAAAATGTCTAATATGCCTTGGTTCTAGGACCTTTCCTTCAACATAAAAATGGTTTACACTGTCAACACATTTCTCTAATATTTTGATAAATAAGTAAAGTAAATTTGATATGGGATTGCTCATTCATGAGTACTTTTCTTAGATATCTGATTGATTTACTAAGGTCTGAATAAGTTCTTATTAAAGTCTGTATAAGAATATAAAAATAAGTCATGTGTTAATGAGACAAAAATTTCTTAAAACATAAGTTTACCCATAACGTTGTGTTTATTAAGTTTTATTTTCTCCAGAGCAAGCAACCATAAAAATTAAACAACTGATTAAATAAGAACTGTTATTTTAGAGCACTGTACTGCCATTGCTTTAAAAGCTAAACTTGGTTAATGTAGAAACATCAATGTAATTGTGATGCTATCAATGTTTTCATATCTTATAGGTATGCAAGTCTGTAAGGTAGAAACTTTAAAAGAGCATTATATCAAGCTGGTGCTCTGAAGTTGTATGGTAAAAAATATATTGGGGATTTATTTACCTGTTATCAATAAGATATGTAAACTTTTATGTTACTTTTTACATTGGGGAACAATTTAAATGTATTTTTTAGTTAATGAGAGCCTAATCGATGTAAAGGTTAAAAACTTTCAGCCTTTCTTTAATTCATGTTTTAAATGTGATATCATATGGTGTTAGCTAATGTTCATGTGACCTCAAACAATTTATGTAAACTTTGTCAAATGATATTTAAAAATAAGAATTAGCTTTAGAACTAAAATACTTAAGATTTATAAAGAGCCCTGCCTTAGCTGAGATAAGGCTCTGTGTCCCATCTTACTACATGTGAGAATGACTACGAAACCAGTAGGTTAGATAATATTTCTTTAAAGTTATGTTAAAAAGTTGTTTTTTTTTAAGGTCAATATTCCTAGGATCTCAAACAGGGGATATAATGTATAACTCAGCCAAAAAATTCAGGGTAGCTGTTACACAAGCTAAGTATTTTTACTTTTGTTAATTTTATTTTGAAATTTTCTTATAAGTGATCTAAAGATTCTCTGTTACTGTTTTACAAACGTGTTGCTTTAAGAACACAACATGGGTTTATTCAATATAATAAGTCATTACTTACAATACAGACAGAATAATACAGATCCCAATTAATAAAAAGATAATTATATAGTTATAGACATTAAAGCCCAGTACTCTTAATATAAGGCTGTTAAAATTTATTTGCTGGATGTTTAAGATTAGGATTTAAAATTAAAGTTAAATGAAAAGAGCCAAGAAAACCAATGTTTGGCTTTTGCCCTATGAGTCAGTCTGAATCCAGGGAACAGGGGACTTCTCTAAAGAGCTTTGAAACTCTGAGCCACATAACCTCCTCCTGATCAGGGAGATTAATGAGACCACTGGAGAACAGAAAGCCAATCAGTGTATTTGTAACGAAGAGGAGAGTCATCAAAGAAAGGAGACATCCCTGATGCTTCCGAGGGAAGCCAAATGGTCAAGCAAGATCTGGACCCACCTAGCGCAAATGGCACTAGCAGAACTGAGAATCTGCTCTCAAGTTTCCCCAGAATTGACTCCCATAAAAGGTCAGCTGACTGTTAACAATAGATGGAAACAAAAGTCAGTTTGACTGCTTCATCTTAAACACTTAGCAAAGACAGTTAAGAACAAAATACATCCACTCCTGGGCATTTTAAATTATAATAATAATAATAATAATAATAATAATAATAATAATAATAATAATAATAATAATATAATGTTAAGGTATGCACTTTATGTTTGCCTCCCAAAATAAGTAAGACTGGTGGCTACAAAGAAGAATTCTCAGACAGGAATGCCTGATACTTATAAAAAGAGACTATCAAGAAGACCTGCCACAGGGAGAAGTTTTCAGTTTAAGGCCTACAGATATTCCTAACCTACACAGGTTGGCTTGGTGTTTGCTAGTACAATTATCCAGCCCTGAGTAACAGAATTAAAGGTTTCTCAAAGAGACACAGAGGTCATAATAGTAAAAGGATTTTACAAGATCAGATGACATTAAATAATTAAACTGTATCTTATGGGGAGGGACAAGTGTAACAGTAAAAGTTAAATATTAAATTGACAGTCCTGATAACTGGGGATATTAAAGACTGGTGAGGGAACATCTATACAGTGACATGTTCCAGGTGCTGCAACATTTATTCAGTACTCATGGTTTTTGTTTCTCTCATAGAAGAACCCATCCCCAGATGACTTTACAACCTGTTCTTCCCCAATCAGACTTCAAACCGAACTGACTTCTAAAAGGCAACTCATGTCCCTCAACTGACTTCTAAAAGGCAACTCATGTCCCTCATCCCATGCCCACTCACGTCACCCTGTCTCAGGTCAGAAGAAGAAAAAATGAGTGACACCACTCTTCTTATAACAATGGAGAGAAAGATAAATAGACTATCAATATAAGTAATTAATTAAGTCAGGTAAAATCAGGGAGATCTGTTTTGGGTGAGTTCTAAAAATTTGGAGACTCTTACCTGAGGGATTAAAATTTCCTCAGTGCTCTTCCCGTAATCTATCAAAGATTTGAAGGGGACACAAAGAAAAGGCGGGAATGATAGACCCAACCTGATCTTTAATTTAAATTGGGAGCCATCTTGCCAAAAAGCCATGAAAAGATAATTTTGGCTTTACAATAAATTACTTCAAATTCTAAACCTGCTTGGAATGCCTGCCCATGCCTTGAACTCACCCATGCCCGGCTCTCTGACCAGATAGCAGCCCTCTCTGAAACTTTAGTGACACATCATAAATATTTGCCTTCTCTGGCCAGACAACAACCCTCTCTGAGGCTCTAATGGTCTTCATGAACTCTGATGTAGGGACAGCAAAAAAAATGTAGACTGCCATTGGTGTGATGTTTGTCAGAGTTCTGTTATCTGTAAACCCCCTTTTGTGTAATTTTCTGGGCTATTAAGCTGCCTGTAGGAAAGCTGGGGTTGCTGTCTTTTTCCCGCCGTTTTGTGAGGGAGAGGTAGCACAGCCAGTGGAAATAATAAGCTTAATTTAATTTGATTTTAATTAGAGTCAGTGGTCTTTTCTTGTGTCCTGGTCTAACAGGTAAACACTCCAAAAACATGGAGCTCTGCCAGCCTAAACACTTCTTGAGAAACTTCCTCTGAGTTTGGGCACTTGAAATATATGTTGTTGTAAGGAGCTTTAGCTTCCTTTCTAGTGATACCATCAAAGCTGAGTCTGCATCTATGTGACCTGGAGGACATGGTTTCTTGTATTCTAATGAACATGAGGCAGCAGTGCTGAATTTTCTCTTTGTAGGTAAACTGTGGCCACTGGATACTAAGTGTCTCCCCGTTTGGACTGTGAAGCCATTTGGTCATCCTCCACTTTGTGGTGTTTCTTGCTGCTGTACTGGGAGTTTGGTATATGCTTTATGAAATACAACGAGTTCACCTGAAACCCAGTGTTGAAGAAAGTTCTGTCACTTGTGGTGGGTCAGGGTCTGAAGGAGAATGCACCAACCAGGCTTTTATCTCACAGAGCTTGCCCCCTTGTCCATAGAAATCTGACTCTGAACTTAGCCCAGAAACCTCTCCATATAAAATGATGCCTTTACATAGAAGGGTCTGCTGGCTGCACCATGTCAGTCACAAACCATTTGGAAGGCAATGGCAAATCCTCATTGCCACACCACAGATGTATTATCACACACCCACCCACCACTGCAATAGGCCCACTTCTCAGCAGGCTCCAACTTACTGGCATCTTTGTTCTACACCATTTTCATGAAACCCGGTCAATCATGGCATTCTCTGGTACACTCAAGATCAGCAACAAGACATCTAAAGGTTCTCCAGTGCCACCTGGTTAAGGGAATTTCAAAGATTTCATTGTATTTATCTAGCCATTTTTCATGGATGAAGTTGGAGGCACTGTGGGTTTCAGTTCATTCAGGAAATATTAAATGGTGAGGAAGCTGTTTTCAATGAATTCTCTGGAGAAATCTCACAGGCAAGTCTTCCCATAGAGTGGTCAAAAGGTCACATGAAGCCAGGCCCATTGAGGTCTTTAATGTGACGTCCATGGGTGTTCTGACTGTCAACTATGGCTGCCAAATCTTTCAGAATAAAATCATGTGATATTCTAGCTGATATTCCAAGGCTCTGTGGAAAGCCACCCTTGTATTTGATCTCAGTTTCCAAGGGAGAATCCCATGCGTGGCCTCCTAAAATCTGAACACAGTTTATGGCAATATTTCTCTGAGATCAGTTCGAGAACTCAGACTATAAGTGGAATCACACCAGAGTTCAAGCCCAGATAGACCCAGTCATCACTTCCAACCACCAAACAAATGACCACAATTAAAACCAAAGCACTCCCACAAGGCCCTCATCTTCTTCCATATAGACACTCATCATAACCTGTGGCTGGAGGTTTCCATGAGGGGCTCAGCCCAATACAGTGTACAAAATAACCTCCCTTGCCCGTCATTTGCCTAAAGTCAGGGTTGCCAGGACACCCTTTCTGAGAACCAGGAGTTATCAAATGAGCCTGCCGTAAATACTGCTCTGATTCTCCAATTTGAGGCCTACTGACTCTCGGGTATAGATTCTTTATGTGAATTGGAATCATGAGAAAACCCAAGCACCTATGGGCTATCCTCTGCAGGGTTTGAAGAACTCATTTGACAAAAAGGATCCCTATTTTCACTTGATGGAGATCAGTAATCTTACAGAGGAAGGCGAGAGACTTCGTCCACAATGACTGCTTTTTTGGCCATTTTGGTTTTGGAAGCACACATGTAATTGTTCGTTAGATCCATCAGGTGCTGAAAATCTATTCAACAACCTCAAACATGGCCAAGAGTCTGATGCAGACACATCCCTTTCCAAAGCAATTAAGCAAAGATCTACAGGTGATGCCCATTAATTTCCATTGAAAACCGTTTTCTTCAGGCTTCAAAAAGGGGTGGCCTGAGGCAAAGACCTTTCTGACATTCAGGGCAACAGAACAATAGGTAAGCAAATGGCCCAAGGCAGGGTTTCTAAAATGATATCTGAGTTTTCTGAGATGATCCCATTCCCTTCAGCTATCCAGTACATAGCCATGTCACAGAGCTTGGAGGTGGTTCATGTCTTGGAAACAAAACCATGAGCCTATTCTGGAGAGTGGCCAGAATTCAAGAAGAAAACAGGAATTTAGGAAGACAGTGGTTGTTGCCCATCCATTAGGCAAGACAAAATCCATTCATAAATTGGGCAGGATGAATGTTGTGAAGCTTTCTTCTATTCAGGACACATCCATTGATGCATTCTCTTTTCTAATGTCTACAACCACGGACACAGTGGGATAAACAGACATAAAAACACTCGCATTGTCAAAAGACTTACTAGAAACAGTCCACTCCAATTCTAACAAACCGACTTTCCTACCTATTCTCAGATCATGAGACAAAACCACAAACTCACACCCACACCCAAAAAGTCACCTCCTTCCCCCAAGTAGGTCTATGACTATCCGGAGTGTCCTCTGACTGATGGGCCATAGTATGTTACTCCAAAATGGACTGTCCTATGTCAGATGTGGACTCCTTGGCCAACACTGTGAAGTTGTAAGGTGCCAGTGGTGAGACACTACCTGCTTACTCAGGAAAGTCCCCTCTTCAGACCTTCCTGGCATTTGGCCATCCTCACATCAGTAGTTACCAAGAAAGACTGATTCTGTCTTTGGTAAATCCAAATATGTGAGGCCACTGGGACTGGGACTGGGACTGCCTCTGGGTGCCTGTCTTCCTGGATCCCTAGTTCAGAGAGTTCCATCACCAAGAAAGTGATGTAGGTCACTTCCTTCAGGAACTGAATGAGGTCACTGCCTTGGCAACCACTTTGTCCTAATAGTTGCTTCCAAGTGTCCCAATTGATGGAGGCTGCCCCTACTTCCTGTGACACTTTCACAAGTTTGAATGGTATATCAAACATAGGCACCCGGGAACAGCTCTCCACACAGGCCTGGTATTGTCCATCTTCTCTACATTAAGAAGAGAGAGACTGCTTCAGACACACCCCTTCATCCTGACCAGGTTGTTTGTCGCGGAAGATGACTTTTGCTCTCTCAGGTCCTTCATAGCTTCCTATAGCTTCCCCAGGGTTCATTTCTGCATGGACCTTTTCATTTCTCAGCAGGTGGAAGATTTCTTACATTCCTGTATTGTAAGACCAACTCTGTCCCTGCTTTTCTGTAAAGTTAGATTGAGGGAACAGAGTATGGTTAGGGTTAATAACATGTTTGATTTGGCTTAGGAATCATTCTGCTGGATGAATAATGTTATTGGGAACCTGCAATATTTATTAGAATATATAGAGGGGAAATATATTTATGAAAACCGAAATCTAGGTAAGATTTGAAGCCCAGAAGGGCTTTGGATCCTTGATTGGGATACTTAGGTTTGAATTATGTTCTGCACATGTGTCTCAGATAAATCTATACACAATGGCATAGGACCTTGTACCTTGGATGATTGAATGTCAAAGAGAACATCCAGTCAAAAAAGGATAGTTGGTAGGATTAGGAAGATAGTTGGTAGGATTAGGAAAAAGAGTGAGTATATGATTTGGACAAAAAGTTCTTTAGCAATAGGGTTTTGGGTAGAGAGAAAATGTAAATGTCAGCACATGTGAAGAGTCAGTCACAATGATGAACTGGGGAAAATATGTAGGAAAGCAGATATCAATAGAGACATTAGAAAATCAGCAAATGATAAAGTGATTGATAGGATTAGACATTTTCGACAGGCTTGAGTTTGAATAAATAATCTTAGGAAGAAACAAATATGTAGTTACCAATAGGATTGACATTTGAGAGCATTAGGCAACCTGGACATGGGTGATTTTCATAATCCATACTCATATTCCATTTAGGCTTTGGTACAGTCGTAAGTGTGACTTTGCATTTTGTGGCCAGAATATTACTTTGATAAAATGTATATGTAGATCAGGTGACATGAGTATTTGTTGCACCATTTCTGAGAGCAATATTTTGAAGAGATATAAATTAGTATTGGGGGCACAAATAGGTGTACCATGTGTGTATGAATATAGAGAGAATGCATGAATAGACCATACTGTGAATAAATAATATAACTGTTTCCAAATTTAGAAATTGGAATAAATTGATATCCCAAAATACACAGGAAATCTTATATTGATATACATACATTCATTCCAACCAGTTATATATCTAATGGTAATATTAGGGTTGTAGTTTATCATAAAATGTGTGTGAGTTTTGCTTCAAAATTGATTATGGAAATCGAAAATAATGTGTTTGGAAAGAAGTCTCATGAAATAACCAGTCAAAAACAAGGAGGAATACATGTGTTCTGAAGCAGGAAGTGATTGAATGTGTTACAAATGTCTTTCAATTTGTGAACTTGTGGATGAAATGTATATTCTACGATGTATAAAAACTGAAGAAATAGTAATGTACCAGTGTTGAATTAAAATGAACATCAAAATACACATCATGTCCCATAGAAATCTACTTTCATTGATGTTAAATTGGGTCAGTTACTGTAGAAATATAAGGCTTTGTTTGCACCATTCACTGAAGTGAGTTTTCAGTACTAGGAAATAAATATGTATTTCAGGTGGATGAATATTTCTAAAAACAATCTTATGAAAAGTTGATTATAAAAGCACATACATGAACATGAGTGAATTATTTAGGGAGTGTATAATAAGACACATATATTTCATATTTTGAAAATATATATATCACACAGATACATTAGAAAGTAGCAATATATATGCCAATCAAAATTCATCATTAAATATATATCATTCACAGATCCAAAAATATTAATTTTACTGAACATGGATTTATGTATAATGTTTTTCAACTAAGAAGCTCACTCATAGTTTGAATTTTCAGTTCCAAAAACATTTAGGAGGAGTCATCTCTTCTCATACTTTGTATCTCCCAAGTTAGCCACCTCACAAAAATGTACGTGTGATACCAGGTAGGATTTTATATGTGCATATAAAAATACATGTGCTGAATTGGCTACAGAAAAAGGGAGACAGAAATTCACATATGTGTTAACTTTAAAAACACATGGAGAACCATTTCAACAAAAAATTAACAAGATTTATAACTCTTACCCTATATCATGCAAAAGGCAAGACCAACTATACGCCATGCCTCCTCTCAACCACTTGTATTTCTATTCTGTTTGGGTTATTTTTCTCCATCATATTAGGATTAGTAGTCAGAGTCTAGTAGGGTATGTGTTAGTGTCAGGGATTCAGTATTTTGAATGGAAAATTGAAAAATGAATCCAATGTGTATGTAAATATGTGCTACACCAAAATCTTCCCACTCTCATCCAGAACAATGCCTTGACAACACCTACGGCCCAAGTATGACACAATCAGAGGAGAAAAGTTAGAAAATCCGTGAATACATATCTAGAATGGAATATGATCAGAAGTTCACAACCTTGGAAGTGGTAGAGGAGTTTCCAAAAGTAAGGGACAGGGTAAACCCTCCAAAAACTTGAAGGTCTGCTGGCCTAGAGACTTCTTGAGAAACTGCCTGTGAGGTTGGGCACTTGAAATATATGTTGTTGTCAGGAGCTTTAGCTTCCTTTCTAGTGAGACCATAAAAGCTGGGTCTGCATCAATGTGACCTGGAGGACATGGTTTCTTATTTTCCAATGAACATGAGATAGCAGTGCTGAATTTTCCATTGTAGGTAAACTGTGGCCCCTGGGGGCTGAATGTCTCCCTGTGTGGACGTTGAATCCATATAGTCATCCTCTATTTTCATGGTGTTTCTTGCTGCTGCACTGGGAGTTTGGTATTTGCTTCATGAAATACAAGGAGTTCAACGGGGACACAGTGCAGGAGGGATTTCTGTCACGTGTGGTGGGTCAGGGTCTGCAGGAGAATACAAGAACCAGGCCTCTATCCCACATAGCTTGCCCCCTTGACCATAGCAACCTGATTCTGAACAATGTCCTGAAACCTCTCTATGTAACAAGGTGCCTTTACATATAAGGGTCTGCTGGCTTCACCATGTCAGTCACAAGCCATTTGGAATCCAATGAAAGATCTACATGGCCCCACCACAGATGTTTTATCACACACCTGCCCACCATTGCTCTAGGCCCACTACTCAGCAGGATCCAACTTTCTGGCATCTCTGTTAAACACCATTTTCATGAAAACCAGTCAATCAAGGCACTGTCTGGTATACTCATTGTTGGGAAAAGTATAAACGGCAGCCATACCCCAGAGAAAAACCCCAACATGGTGCCTAAGGACTTCTTCTTCCTACCTTCTTTTTTCTACAGTGGTGCCAAATGTTCCCACCTGTGTGAACTCTCCCGCTGGCGCCAATTTGAAATCTCGCTGGTGGGGAACCTTAGCCCCAATAAGAACTAATTCCTGGGCTCCAGAGCTGATATCTGAAAGAACTAAGCAATAAACGGTTTGCCTGCCATTTATCTAAGCCCTTCCATCTTCCCCTTAGTTCTATATAAGCACACAGCTTTTTGCAATAAAATTGGAATTCTCCCTGCGAAGTGCCTTTGCGTGGGAAGTTCTTTCATTCTGGTGCCCCATGTGAGGATACCGGTGAGCTCTTTCTAACAAGAGCCCCGTCCCCTGCTCCCCCGGAGACAGCCAGCTTCCTGCACCCACCACAGATCTGATATATGTAAGCCTCCCCTGACCCTGGCTCTGCAACTCCCTTTGGGCTACCACTGGTTTTGTTACCTTGATCTTCCGGCCCACTCTCGACGCCCTGTAGGGGGCAGGAAATTCCTGCCACTAAGACCTTTACTGGTCGCAGTGGACCCTCTGGTGATCCGTTTTCCTTTGGGGCGTGAGGCTTCTGAGTTTACACAAGAGGCTCTGTGGTTTTTTCTCCTCTGCTGCCGCTGCCGCTGCTGGCTAGAGTTGCTGTTTGCTGCGGGGCTGCTGTGTCTGGCTGAAGCTGCCTCTCTGCTCGGGGAAAACTGAACTCCCGTCCTGGAACTAAATTCTGCCGGAACCGGAGTTCTGTTTTCATTACTGACTTTTTCCGCTGCGTTCAAAAACTTTCCTGACGTCAGGTTGCCCGTGGCTCCGAACCCATTGGGTCTCACAGATCGCACTTCACTGGTGACGCCCAGGTAGTGCCCTCTGTATTTCCTCATGACGGCTGGTCATTTTGGGGACGCCCACCTGACCCCCGTTCGCCCTGAGCTTCCTGAAAGCCGTTCCAGCCCGGGTTTTCTCTTTGTCTCTCTCGCTTACTCTTATTCTCTCTCTCTCTCTCTCTCTCTCTCTCTCTCTCTCTCTCTCTCTCTGTCTGTCTTCCTTCTCTCCCTGTGACTATGGGCACCTCTTCATCTGTACCTGAAGCCTCACCTCTCAAATGTCTACTAAAAAATCTGGCCACACTCTCCCTCACACCAGACCTCAAGCCCAAACTTCTAATCAAATTCTGTACCCAAGATTGGCCTACATATCCACTGGATAATGGCAATCATTGGCCTCCAGAAGGCTCCTTACATCCAAACTTCATCTGCGACCTTTTTAACTACTGCCAGCATCTGAAAAAGTGGAGTGAGATTCCCTGCATTTAAGGTTTTAGCCTTCTCACACAGCACCCTGTCGCTGCTCCTCCTGCCCTCCCTCTCAGGTCCTCCTTGTTTGCAAACCCTTCTCTTCCCCTACGTCTACTCCTGACTTCACAGATTCTTCCTCATTCAACCAAGCAGATGAACCCCCACCTTATCCCCCAGTCCTATCTGCCCCTTCTCTCCCACTATACCCTCCTCTTCCTCTGCCTGATTCCAGGGATCCTCAGCCTTCCATTTCATCCTCCTCCCCTCCGCCCTCTTCTGCCTGCTCCACCTCCTCCTCTTCCAAAGAGACACTCCCTGCCCCTCCCTCTCCTTCCTGTCCGCCTCCTGCCTCTTTCAGTCCTCCTGTTACCAGGTCTAAGGGACTCCTTCCCACCCCCAAGACAATCGCACCCCTTTGTGAGGTAGCTGGTCCCGAGGGTGTCATCAGAGTCCAAGTGCCCTTCTCCATGTCGGACATTACTCAGCTAGAGAGGAAGTTAGGCTCATTCACCACTGACCCCACCACTTACATTCGGGAGTTTCAATGGGTCCTGCAAGCATATAGTCTCACTCATCATGACATCTACATGCTCTTGGCCAATACACTTCTCCCTGAGGAAAGTCAATGGGTCTGGGAGCTAGCCCAAGCCCATGCTGATGAAAATCATAGGACCAATCCTAACCACCCCACAGGCCCTCATGCTGTCCCAGAGCAGGATCCCCTATGGGATTACAACACCCCTGAAGGCTTACAGTCTAGTGACCTTTTTACATCCTGCCTCTTGGCGGGCCTGAAAAAGGCCATCCGCAAGGCTGTTAACTTTAAAAAGGTGCAGGAGGTCATTCAAAGGAAGGAGGAAACACCTTCAGAATTCCTGGATAGACTAACCAAGGCCCTTTAACAGTACACAAACCTCAACCCAGAAACCCCTGATGGCCGTCATGTCTTAATGAAATATGTTCTGGCCCAAAGCTACCCTGACATTAAAGCCAAGCTTAAAAAGCTTGAACAGGGCCCTGCTACTCCTTAGACTAAAATCCTCGCTGTCGCTTTCAAGGTTTTTTATGATAGAGAGGATGAAAGTGAATGCCGTAGGCAGAGGGCTGAAAATGCCAAGTTCCAAATGTTGGCCCAGGTCATTCAGAGAAGGCCATCACCACGCCATCCCAATATGACACCCCCGGGAGCTTGCTTCAAATGTGGTAAGGAGGGACATTGGGCCAGGGATTGTCCTTCACTGAGGACACCCTACAACCCCTGCCCAAAATGCCATCAAAGGGGACACTGGGGGGCAGACTGCCCAACAACCCGAAAGGGAGGTTGGTCAGCCGCCAGGCAACCACAGCCTTTCTTGGGCTTAGCAGCGGAGGATTGACGGATCCCTGGGCTTTCCCTCCAGACTATTACCATCAAGAATCAAGAGCCTAGGTTTACCTTCCTGGTGGATGGATGCTTCATTACCTTCCTCTTGGATACTGGTGCCACTTTTTCGGTCTTAAGGGAGTATGGGGTTCTACCACACCCTCAAAAACTCCTATTGTCAGGGTAGGAGGTAAACAGATTTTCCCTCAAACCCCCCCATCATGTTATATGCAGGGATCCCTTTTGTCCTTCACTCACTTCTTTCTCGTTATGAGCCATTGCCCCATTCCCCTTCTGGGAAGGGACATACTCTCACTATTAAAAGTCAGCATTCACATATCACCCCACACCTCTCCTACCTCTCATTTCCTCATGATGTTCCTAGGGGCAGATACACCTCCTTAATGCACTCTCCCATGACTCTCTAAACCAGTTAAGCCTGAGGTTTGGGACACAACTACACCCCTTATGGCTAAATGCAGTCCTATTCATATTGTCTTACGGGACCCTTCAAGATATATTAGTCAATCACAATATCCACTCACAACCACAGCCCTCCTCGAATTAGAACGCATCATCCAGGATTTATTACGAAAGGGGTATCTTAGGCCTACACACTCTCCTTTCAACACCCCCATTCTGGCACTTAAGAAACCTAAAGTGTCCTACAGGCTGGTTCAAGACCTTCTCCTTGTCAACTCCTCTGTGGTCCCCATCCACCCACTAGTGCCCAACCCTTACACCCTCCTCTCTCAGATCCCTGCCACTACTACCCACTTCTCGGTCCTAGGTTTAAAAGATGCATTCTTTTCTATTCCCTTGTTCTCAGAATCTCAGAATATCTTTGCTTTTACATGGACTGACTCTCACATCCACCATTCTCATCAGCTTTCCTGGACTGTCCTCCCACAGGGATTCAGGGATAGCCCCCATCTCTTTGGCCAAGTTCTTGCCCAGGACCTCACATCCTTTCACCCGACCTGTCCTGACAGTATTCTCCTTCCATATGTCAATGACCTTCTTCTATGTAGTCCCTCTGGGAACACTCTCAATCCCACACCGCTCAGCTTCTTAATTTCCTAGCAGACAAGGGATATAGGGAGTCTCCCCACAAGGCCCAGGTTTCCCATTCTTCTGTCACCTCTCTTGGTTTTTGCCTTAGACCCGGGAAAAAGGAAATAACACTGGATAGGAGGCAACTCCTCTCTGATCTTCCAGTGCCCCATATGAAAGCCAAAATACTATCATTCCTAGGATTAGCAGGTTATTTTAGGGCCTGGATCCCAAATTATTCTCTTCTATCCAAACCCCTGTATGACCAAGCAAATGGACCCCCTAGTGAATCTCTTGTCTCCTCCCCCATCTACCACTTCCGCAGGTTTCAGCAACTCCTCTTAAAGGCACCTGCCCTTCACCTTCCTGATCTTTCAAGACCATTTCATCTATATGTCCATGAAAAAGGGGGGCAAGCACTTAGGGTCTTAGGTCGAAACTATGGGCCTACATTTGCACCTGTGGCATATTTTCCAAGAAACTAGACTCTACCATCCGTGGGTGAGCCCCTTGCTTAAGAGCTCTGGTTGCTGGACAAATTTTACACAAAGAAGCCTCTAAGCTGAGTTTTGGGGCACCTTGAACTATCCACTCCCCACATCACTTGAAAGATCTTTCAGCTTATAAGGGCCTTCAAACCCTTCCTCCATCCAGGGTTCTGTCGCTCCTCACTTCCTTTCTGGAAAACCCTAATACTACTTTCCTCCCCTGCTCTGCACTGATCCTTCCCTCACTGCTCCCAATGACTCCCACGTCTAACACACCAACTCATAATTGCTTGGAAACCTTAGAAGATTTCCTCCCCTGTCATTCTTCCATTTCTGAGGAACCACTCACCAAGCCTGACCTTATCTGGTTTACTGACAGCAGTTCCTTTAGGCAGAACGGCACTCATTACTCTGGATATGCTGTAGTTTCAGCCACTGAGATTATAGACGCCAAAGCTTTGCCTTCAGGAACTACCAACCAGCAGATTGAACTTATAGCAGCCACTCGTGCCTGCCTTCTAGCACAAGGCAAATCCCTCACCCTCTATACTGATTCAAAATATGTCTTCCAGATCTTATTATCCCATGCTTCAATATGAAGGGAGCGACGCCTACTTACCACCAAAGGTAATGCGATCACTAATTCGGCTCTTATAACCAATCTGATGGAGGCCTCCCACTTACCCACCCAGTTGGGAGTTGTCCATTGTAGGTCCCATCAGAAGGATGGCTCTCTTATCACTGAGGGCAATGCCAAAGCTGACCAGGAGCCACGAATGCATGCTACCACTTCCAATTATGGCCCCTATGGGGTACATATTATGGCCACTTTAGACAGCTCATCTGAAGCCCCTACTTCTTTCAGTAAGAACAAGGATCTTTTCAAGTTCCTTCATACTCTACACCATTCCAATTCTCAGTCTTTGACCCTTTTTTTACAGAGCTTCTTCTCCCTCAACCCTTCTGACATAGCCATGATAGAGAATATAGCCTCTAATTGTCAGATCTGTCAGCGGACCAAACCTCATATTCCTTTAAGGCCCAAACCTTTCCCTTTCCACCAAGCCCAGGGACACATTCCCATTGCTGACTGGCAAGTAGACTTCACCAACATGCCCACAGTATGGCACACTAAATACCTCCTTGTCTTTGTGGACACTTTCTCTGTTTGGGTTGAGGCATTTCCCACTTCCAATAAAAAGGCTTCCACTGTAGCTTCAATCTAACTGACAGACATCATCCCTAGGTTTTGTATGCCCACTTCCCTACAATATGACAATGGCCCTGAGATTATTTCTAGGATCACACAAAAGGTCTCTCAAGCCCTCTCCTTCAAGTGGCATTTCCACTGTCCATATTACCCCCAGGCTTCAGTGAAAGTGGAAAGGGTAAATCATACTCTGAAGGAAGTCCTTACCAAATTGACAATGGAATTAAACTTAGACTGGGTCAAAATTTTTCCCTTTGCTTTGCTTCGAATCAGAGCTCTCCCTAAGAAACCATCTTTACTGTCTCCCTTTGAGATAATGTATGGAAGACCTCTTATACCCTCTGGGTTGGTCATTTCACAAGGACCTCTCACCCGAGATTTGTCTTTGCCTCTCTTGTTTCATCTCCGCTCTGAACACTGGAAATGTCAGAACTGGCTTCTTCCGGACCCAGTCTCCACTCCAAACACTCCTCCCTTAACACCTGGGAGTCTAGTCTATTATAATACCCCAGAGGAGAAAGGGACTCTTGCATCAAAATGGGAAAGCCCCTATCCTTTCATTCTCTGTACCCCCACCGCCGCCAAACTCTCCTTACCAGACAACCGTCTCACTCCCTGGATTCCCATTTCTAGGTTGAAACCATATCACCAGGAGGCCCCACCTGTTGACGACAGGACCATGCCAGAGGAACTCCAAGAATCACCTCCTGAAGCTCCCCTTTAATCCTGCTTTCCACACCCATCTCACCCATTTAAGTTGCGGCTCACATGGTGTTCCCTGCAGCCCAATTCCTCTTAAAGAAGGCACAATGAGCTCTCCCAACACCCTAGTATTCTCTAACTGCTTGTTTTTTGTGCTCTGCTTTTTTTCTGTGCTCTGTTGGGACTTGTCTTTACCCTCCTAACCTACCATGTATTTATTCACTCTTCGGGAACGATACTCAGAACATGGCATGCAGAAGGTCCGCGCAGTGGATGCAACTACTTGCTTCATCCACAACTGCACCTCTATTTCCCTAAAATTGTCACCTTCAAGGACCTTCGTCCCTGGTAGCTGGAACTGGCCTTTCATTTGCTTCCTTTTTAATCAAACCAAAGACTATTGTCATTGGTGGCCTGAGATATATAATGGGTGTCCCTATTGGTCATGCAGGTTCCATGATGAACGTGGTAGCTGTTCTTACCACTCACTTGGCTACTCTGAAGGGTTGACTTCTAGTTACCTAAAGTGGCATAAAGGCTCTTCATCCGATAACAATGGATCGTATACTTCAGATATACCTGACCCCAAGGCCAAACGTTGGGGCTATGTTGAGTTTGCTCTCTATGCTCGGACAACCTCAGCAAGACCCACAGGGTGGATGACTGTTGGCCGCACCCTGATTACGCCACCTAAGGCAACCAATCATGTAGTCGAACACATTAAGGAGTCAGAATCAAAACTGGATAAAGGCCATTGCAACACTTGTTTTTTCGTCCTCTGCCTGAGGATCAAAAGAAGTATATTTCCTATATGCTTCCATAATTCTCTCCAGAATCATAGAGGGAGACTCATTAGGACCTTGGATTATCTCTCTTACCATGGCCAAATTAGTCGGCCCTCTGGCGGCCACTCGGAGCCCCGCCATTAGAGCCCTGTGATAAGTGGAAAGATGCTACCAACCTTCAAAGGTGTTGGGATCCCAGTTTGGTCGGTTCATGGGCCCATAAGGATGAAGAGGGAGCATCACAGTGGCTTCTGAGTTTTCTATTTTCCGTAGCTGGCGGGTTTCTTTAGGTGGCCCAGCTTCCACCAGAAAAGGAGGGGCTGCTGCTGCTGCGGAGAAGTCCCTTGGAGGACTTGGGTCTGGCCCAATTGCCTCTAGTGGCGGAGAGGCTGAGTCAGTGGCGGGAGAATCATCTGGAATGTGTTGGGGGTTGGGGAGCGAGGGCAGAGGATAAGGAGGGGGAGGATTGTCCAGTCTTGTGACTCAGGAAGAATGGGGGGAAGATGGGGAGGGAACGGAAGGTTTGAATGATAGGATCCTGGGGAAGGGGTATATGGCTGTTGATCTGGGTGGCCACGTGGTCCCGGCTGAAAGACAATATCTCTGACTTTTTGGATTAGATTGAAGTAGAAGGATCCTTCTGGGGGCCACCCGACTTTGAGGATGGGCAATTCTGAAGCACAGAGAGTCTGCCAGGTCTGACATTTAACTGAAAAATAATGATTCTTGGCCCTTGAGCGGACATCAGTCCAATGATCAAGGGTCAGGGACAGAAGCGTGAAAGTGCTTTGTCCCATAATGGGAGTTACTCAAAAAGAGACAGTGAAGACACAAACGCAACACAAACAAAGACAAACAGTAAACGTTTAACATGGGTCCAAGACAAATATTAGAACTCAGTAACTGGCAAAACCTGATGGGTTAGACAATAAAGACAGACAGTAAACTCAACATGAGTTCGGACAAAACTGTGTAGCCAGCAAAACCTGATGGGCTGGCAAACCGAATCCTGAAGCAAAATATAACCGAGTTGAGGAAACTAATATTCCTTGATTTCCCTCGTCCTCTGGAGTGTCCCCCAGGGACGTGGCCAGTAGCTCTGTGACACGTCTGCCACCCACTGTCAGAGAGAGCTAATGCTCTTCACCGACAGCCACTTTGCCAAGCCCTAACCTGAAACCCGAAACCAGAAAGAGGCGCCTTTCTTACCCCCAGAGGAGTCCCTTGGGGTCTTTCATCCGCTGCTCCGGATATCTCACCTGGGACCTCCAGATGAAAAGGTGGGGCGAACATCGGAGGAAAAGACCACCAACAGGCTTCCTCATGCAACACCAAAGGGTTTATTGGGGGTATAGCGTGCTGGAGCTCAGGGCTCACTTCAGAGGAACAAAGAACAAAGAGCCCCGAGAACCACTTGAGTGGAGTTTATATACATTCTTTAGAGAGGGCAGGGACTTTACATACATCATAGCCTCTTTAGCAAATCATCATATACCGCGGGAAAATCAAATAACAACTCTAAAACATGATTAGCACATTCATTGGCGGGAACAGGTTGGGCAGGGGGTGATTGGTCAGCCGTAAGAAGGGGTATACATTTAAATTGATTGGTGGATGCACTGTGATGTATACGTGGTGAGCTGCATGGTTTCTGGGAAGGGGCTGTTAAGTAACTAGGTCCTCAGGGAAGATTTCAACACACATCTAATGTGCAAATCCGGGAATTGTCTTAACTGCCACAGAAATTTCAGGTGCTGAGTGCAGCTTGGAAACTTTACAAAACCTGGTTCTTTACATTTCAATTTCAATTTCTTTTATTCTTTCAGAACCTTACAGAGGAAGGCGAGAGAGTTCATAGACAATTACTGCTCTTTTGGCCATTTTGGTTTTGGATGCACACAAGGGATCTTTCTTTAGATCCATCTGGTGCTGATAATCTAAGCCACAGCCTCAAACAGGGCCAAGAGGCTGATTAAAACATATCCATTTCCAAAGAAATTACTACTCTGAAGTCAGTTACAGAACTCAGTCTTCTAGGAGAATCACGCCAGTGTTAAAGCCCAGGTGAACACAGTCATCTCTTCCAAAAGCCACACAAGTTACCACAATTAAAATCAAAAAAATCCCACATGGCCCTCATCTACTTCCATATAGTCACTCATCATAATCTCTGGCTGGAGGTTTCCTTAAATGGCACAGCCCAATAGAGTGTCCATAATAAGCTCCCTTCTCCTCATTTACCTAAATTCAGGGTGGCCTGGACACCCTTCCTGTGAACCAGGATTGATCACATAGTTCTGCCATTAATACTGCTCTACTTCTCCAATTTGAGGCCTACTGACTATCAGGTATAGTATGTGATTTGGAGTCATTATTAAACCCAAGCACCTTTGCAGGGATTGGAAGAACTCATTTGACACAAAAAATCCCAATACTCCCTTGATGGAGGTCAAGAACCAAACACAGGAAGGCAAGAGACTTCACCCACAATGACTGATTTTTTGCCATTTTGGTTTTGGATGCACACATTGGTTCTTTCTTTAGATCCATCCGATGCTGATAATCTAAGCCACAGCCTCACACAGGGCCAAGAGGCTGATTCAGACACATCCCTTTCCAAAGTAATTAAGCAAAGAGCCACTGGTGATGCCCATTCCTTTCCATTTTAAAACTGTTTTCTTCAGGCTTCACAAAGGGTGGCCTGAGGCAAAGACCTTCCTGACATTCAGGGCAACAGAACAATAGGTAAGCAAAAGGCCCAAAGCAGGGTTTCTCTACTGAGACTTTCCTGGTCACACTGATATCTGAGTTTTCTGAGATGCTTGCCATTCCCTTCAGCTATGGATTACATGGCCACGTCACAGAGTTTGGAAGTGGTACATATTTTGGACACAAAACCATGAGCCTATTGTGGAGAGTGGCCAGAATTCAGGAAGAAAACAGGAACTTAGGAAGACAGTACATGTTGTCCATCGATAAGGCAACCTGCAGTCCATTCCTAAAATGGGTAGGATGAATGCTGGGAAGCTTTCTACTAGACAGGACACATCCATTGATGCATTCTCTTTTCTAATGTCTACAACCACGGACACAGTGGGATACACAGACATAGAAACACTCGCCTTGTCAAAAGACTTTCTAGAAACATTCCACTCCAAACCAAGCAAGCCGCCTTTCCTACCTATTCTCAGAACATAAGACAAAACCACAAACTCACACCCACACTGAAAAAGGCACCTCCTTCCCCAAAGTAAGTCTGTGACTATCCAGAGTGTCCTCTGACTGTTGGGCCATACTATGTTCCCCAGAAATGGCCTGTCCTGTCTCAGATCTGGTCTCCATGGCCAACTCTGTGAAATATCAGGGGCCCGCGGTGAGCCACTTCTTGCTTTCTCTGGAAAGGCCAGTCTTCAAAATTTCCTGGCATTTGGCCATCCTCATATCAGTAGGTACCAAAAAAGACTTACTCTGTCCTTGGTAAATCCAAACAAGTGATCCCACTGTACTGGGACTGGGACTGGTTCTGGATGGCTGGCTTCCTGGATCCCAAGTTCAGAGAGTTCCATCACCAAGGAAGTGAGGTGAGGTCACTTCCTTCAGAAACTGAATGACGTCACTGCCTTAGCAACCACTTTTTCCGAACAGTTGCTTCCATACTTCCTCTGACACTTTCACAAGTTAGATTGGTATCTCAACCATAGGAACCCGGGAACAGCTCTCCACAAAGGCCTTTGTTGGTCCATCTTTTCTACATTAAGGAGAGAGGGTGAATGAGACACAACCCTTCATCCTTACCAGGTTGTTTTCCATGGAAGATGACTTTTGCTCTCTCACGTTCTTCATAGTTGCCTACATGTTCTCCAGGGATCATTTCTGCATGGACCTTTGAGGTTTTCAGCAGGTGGAAGATCCACTACATTCCTGTATTGTAAGACCAACTCTGTCCCTGCTGTTCTGTAATGTTAGATTGAGGGAACAGTGTATGGTTAGGGTTAATAACATGTGTGATTTGGGTTAGGAATAATTCTGCTGGATGAATAATGGTATTGGGAACCTGCGATATGTATGAGAATATATAGGTGAAATATATGTATGAAAACAGAAGTCTAGGTAAGATTTGAAGCCCAAAAGAGCATTTTGCCCTTGATTGGAATACTTAGATTTGAATTAGGTTCTGCACAGATTTGTCAGATTAATCAATATACAATGGCATAGGACCTTGTACCTTGGATGATTGAATGTCGAAGAGAACATGCAGTCAAAAAGGGATAGTCGGAAGTGAAAGGTTAATAAAATAGGTATTTGTCACTTCCTGGGAAGAATGTTGTGTTTATTCCGAGCATAATGGAGTTGTTAAAAAAAATATGATTAAATTAAAAAGACACCATGAAGAGTGTCAATGAGAGAGTGAGAGGACCAAAAAAAGTGGTTTGAGTCTTGGTTCACATAGTCCCCCTGTTTGACTACTTTTTTATCAACCCTGGCCTGTCCGATAATAATCTCCATATTATTGCTAACTATAAAACCCTGTTTGCTCAACCGTGTAATTTCTTTTCTCTAAGCTCAAATTGGACAAGTTAAACTCATGGTAATACCCCACTATCAGACATAGAATGTGACACCCCACAATGATCACTTTTATGATTAAAAGTAGCTAGAAGAAGAAGTGGGGAATGAAAGATTAATAAAATAGGTACTTGTCACTTTTTTTTTCTGTATGCTTAACAAAACACTGTTGAAATCTTGAGAACTGTTTGCTAATCTTGTTCCCAGAATGTCCTGTCCCCAAATGCCAAACTGCAGAATGTACTCCCTCACCCGGTTGAATGCAAACCGCCCACTCTCCCTCACCCATCAATAAACTTCACTCCCTGCCCTCCCCAAAGAAAGTAAATAAGCTCTGCTTAAGCTCTTCTCAGGGCTCTCTGCTCTATTCAAGTGAGCTCCGATCCCCTGCATGCTGACCCCCTATAAACCCTTTGCTGTTGCATGAGATAGTCTTTTGGTGGTCTCTTCCTCCGAAGCTCGCCCAGTGTTTACTTTGATGATTGGGTGTAGAAAAGAACATTCAGTCAAAAAGGGATAGTCGGTAGGATTAGGAAGATAGTTGTTAGGTTTAGGAAGAAGAATGAGTATAGGTTTTGGAAAAAAAAAATTCTTTATCAATAGGATTTTGTTTAGAGTGTGAATGTAAATGTTAGCCCACGTGAAGAGTCAGCCACAATAGTGAACCGGAGAAAATATGTAGGAAAACAGATATCAATAGAGATATTATGAAATAAGGCAAAATATAAAGTGGGTGATAGGATTAGAGATTTTCAACAGGGTTGAATTTGAATATATGATCTTAGGAAGAAACCAATATGTAGTCACTAATTGGATTGATATTTGAGAGCATTAGGCAACCTGGACATGGCTGTGTTTAGTAATCCATGTTCATTTTCAATTTAGGCTTTGGTACAATAATAAGTGTGAACCTTGCATTTTGTCTGCAGAATATTACTGTGATAAAATGTATATGTAGATCAGGTGACATGAGTAATTTTTCCATCATTTCTGGGAGCAATATTTTGAAGATTAATAAGTTAGTATTAGGGGTACAAAGAGGTGTACCTTGTGTCTATGAATATGGAGCTAATGCATGAATAGACCATACTGTTAATAAATAATATAACTGGTCCACTTTAAATAATGCATTGGATTCATATCTTAAAATATATAAGAAATCTTATATTGATATACATACATTCATTCCAACTAGTTATACATCTAATAGTAAAATTAAGGTTATGGTTTATCATGAAAGGTGTGTGAGTTTTTCTTCAAAAGTGATTATGGAAATCAAAAATAATGTGTTTCGAAAGAAGTCTCATGAAAAGACCAGTCAAGAACCATGAAAAAATACATGTGTTCTGAAGCAGGAAGTGATTGAAAGTGAAACAAATGCCTCTAAATTAGCGAACTTGTGGATGAAATATATATCCTATTATGTGCATAAACTGAAGAAATAGTAATGTACCAGTTTTGAATAAAAATGAACGTCAAAATACACATCATGTCCCATAGGAATCAATTTGCATTGATGTTAACCTGGGTCAGTTACTGTATTAATTTTAGGATTTGTAGGCACCATTCACTGAAGATAGTTTTCAGTACTAGGAAACAAATACATATTTCAGGTGGATGAATATTTCTGACGATAATCTTGTGAAAAGTTGATTATAAATTCACATATATGAATATGAATGAATTTAGGAAATGTATAAAAAGACACATGTATTTCATATTTTGAAAAATCTGGAAAGTTTGTATATATATATATATATATATATATATATATATATATATATATATACACACACACACACACATACACACACACATGCACACAGACATTAAAAATTAGCAATATATATGCCAATTGAAATTCACCATGAAATATATATCATCCACAAATTCAAAAATATTCATTTTACTGAACATGGATTTATGTATAATGTTGTTAAACTAGGAAGCTCACACAGAGTTCGAATTTTAACTTCCAACAGCATTTAGGAGAAGCGATCTCTTCTCACAATGTGTATCTGCCAAGTCAACCACCTCACAAGAATGTACGTGTTGTACCTTGTAGGATTCTATATGTGCATATAAAAATACATGTGCAAATAGGCTACAGAGAAAGGGAGACAGGAATTCACATATTTTTTAACTTTAAAAACACATGGAGAACAATTTCTACAAAAGTTGACTAGATTTATAACTCCTACACTACATAATGCAAAAGGCAAATTCAACTATACACCATGCCTCCTCTGAACTGCTTGTATTTCTATTCTGTTTGGATTATTATTCTCCATCATATTAGGATAAGTAGTCAGAGTCTAGTAGGCTAAGGGTTAGTGTCAGGGATTCAGTATTTCCAATGGAAAATTGGAAAAGGTATCCAATGTGTATGTAATTATGTGCTTTGAAAAATCTTCCTACTCTTATCCAGAACAATGCCTTGATATTACCTTTGCCCCAAGTAAGACACAATTACAAGAGAAGAGTTCGAAAATCTGTGCATATATATATATGGAATGCAATATGCTCAGTTGTTCACAAACTTGGAGGTGGTAGAGGAGTTTACAAAAGTAATGGACAGGGTAAACCCTCCACAAAAATGGAGCTTTGCTGGCCTAAAGACTTCTTGAGAAACTGCCTCTGAGGTTGGGCACTTGAAATATATGTTGTTGTCAGGAGCTTAATCTTCATTTGTGGTGAGACAATTAAAGCTGGATCTGCATCTATGTGACGTGAAGGATCTTGTTTCTTATTTTCCAATGAACATGAGACAGCAGTGCTGAATTCTCTCTTTGTAGGTAAACTGTGGCCACTGGGGGCTATGTGTCTCCCTGTGAGGACTGTGAAACGATTTGATCATCCTCCAATTTTCGTGGTGTTTCTTGCTGCTGTACTGGGAGTTTGGTATTTGCTTCGTGAAATACAAAGATTTCAACTGGGACAAAGTGCTAGAGGGAGTTCTGTCACGTGTGGTGTGTCAGGGTCTGCAAGAGAATGCACCAACCAGGCCTTTATCCCACATAGCTTGGCCCCTTGACCATAGCAACCTGATTCTGAACATTGCCCTGAAAACTCTCCGTATAACAGGATGCATTTACATATAAGGGTCTGCTGGCTACACTATGTCAGTCACAAGCTATTTATAAGCCAATGGAAGGTCCACATGACTCCACCACAGATGTTTTATCACACACCTGCACACCACTACTCTAGGCCCACTACTCAGGAGGCTCCAACATACTGGCATCACTGTTCTTCAACATTTTCATGAAACCCAGTCAATCAAGGCACTGTATTGTATACTCATGATCAGCAACAGGACATCCAAAGTTTCTCCAGTGCCACCTGGTCATGGGAATTTCAAAAATTTTATGGTATTCATCTAGCCATTTTTCAAGGATGAAGTTGGAGGCACTGTGGGTTTCAATTCATTCAGGAACCACTAAATGGTGAGGAAGTTCATTTCAATGAAATCTCTGGACAACACTCACAGGAAAGGCTTCCCAAAGAGTGGCCAAAAGGTCACATGAAGCCAGGCCCATTGAACTGTACAATGTGAGGTCCATGTGTGTTTTGACTCTCAAATATGGCTTCCATGTTTTTCATAATAAAATCATGTGATATCCTGGCTGAGATTCACAGTGCTCTGTGGAAAACCAACCTGTGACTAGATTTCAGATTCCAAGGGTGAATCTCATGCGTGGCCTCCTAAAATCCCAACTCAATTCATGGCAATACTACTCTGAGTTCAGTTCCAGAACTCAGTCTATAAGGGGAATCACCCAAGAGTGAAGCCCTGGTGGACCCAGTCATCTCTTCCAACTGCCACAAAAATGACCACAATTATAACCAAAACACTCCCACATGGCCCTCATTTTCTTCCATATAGATATTCATCATAACTTCTGGCTAGAGGTTTCCATAAGTGGCGCAGCTCAAGACAGTGTCCAATATAAGCTTCTTTGCCCCTCATTTGCCTAAAGTAAGTGTGGCCTGCACACTCTTCCTGTCAACCAGGAGTGATCAAATAGGCCTGCCATTAATACTGCTCTGCTTCTACTATTTGAGGCCTACTGACTGTCAGGTATAGATTCTTATGTGGTTTGTAGTCATGAGACAACACTAGCACATCTGCAGGGCTTTGAAAAACTCATTTTACTCAAGGGTCAATAATCACACTTGATGGAGGTCAGGAACCTAACAGAGGAAGGTGAGAGACTTCATCCACAATGATTGATCTTTTTGAATTTTGTTTATGGATGCACACATGGGATATTTCTTTAGATCCATCAGGAGCTGACAATCTAAGCCCCAGCTTCACTGAGCGCCAAGAGGCTGATTCAACACATCCATTTCCAAAGCAATTAAGCGAAGAGCCACAGGTGATGCCCACTCATTTCCATTTGAATACTGTTTTCTTCAGGCTTCACAAAGGGGTGGCCTGAGCCAAAGACTTTCCTTACATTCAGGGCAACAGAAAAATAGGTAAGCAAATGGCCCAAAGCAGGGTTTCTCCACTGAGACTTTCCTGGTATCTGAGTTTCCTGATATCTGAGTTTTCTGACATGCTCCACTTCCCTTCAGCTATCCAGTACATGGCCATGTGACAGAGCTTGGAGGTGCTACATAGCTTGGACACAAAACTTTGAGCCTATTCTGGAGAGTGTCCGGAATTCAGGAAGAAAACAGGAACTTAGAAAGATAGTAGGTTTTGCCCATTGATAAGGCTAGTCGCAGTCCATTCATAAATTGGCAGTATGAATGCTGGGAAGCTTTCTACTAGACAGAACACATCCATGATGCATTCTTTTTCTAATACTAAGACCACGGAGAGAGTGGGATACACAGTAATAGAAACACTCACCTTGTCAGAGGACATACTAGATACAGTCCTCTCCAAACCAAACAAATCGCCTTTCCTACATATTCTCAGAACATGAGACAAAACCACAAACTCACACCCACACTCAAAAAGACACCACCTTTCCCAAAGTAGGTCTGTGACTATCCGGAGTGTCCTATGATGGGTGGGACATACTATATTTCCACGAAATGCACTGTGCTGTCTCAGTTCTGGTCTCCTTGGCCAACTCTGTGAAGTTGTCAAAAGTCACTGGTGAGCCACTACCTTCTTTCTCAGGAAAGGCCCCTCTTCTTAGCTTTCCTAGCATTTGGCCATCCTCACATAACTAGGTACCAAGAAAGACTGACTCTGTCCTTGGTTTACCCAAACAAGTGAGACCACTGGAACTGGGACTGGAACTGGCTGTGGTTTCCTGGCTTCCTGAATCCCAAGTTTGCAGAGTTCCATCACCAAGGAAGTTATGTGAGGTAACTTCCTTCAGGAAGTGAATGAAGTCACTGCCTTGGCAACCACTTTGTCCTAACAGTTGCTTCCAAGGGTCCCATGAGATGGAGGGTGCACCTACTTGCTGTGACATTTTCACAAGTTAGAATGGTATATCAACCATAGGCACCTGGGCACAGCTCTCCACACAGGCTTGGTTTGGTCCATCTTCTCTACATTAAGATGAAAGAGGCTGATTCAGACACATCCCTTCACCCTGACCAGGTTGTTTGCGATGGAAGTTGACTTTTCCTCCCTCAGGTCCTTCATTGCTGCCTACATCTTCTCCATGGATCATTTCTGTATTGACCTTTGAGGTTCTCAGCAGGTGGAAGATCCCCTACACTCCTGATTGTAAGACCAACTCTGTCCCTGCTTTTCTGTAAAGTTAGATTGAGGGAACAGTGTATGGTTAGGGTAATAACAGGTTCGATTTGGGTTAGGAATCATTCTGCATGATGAATAATGGCATTGGGAACCTGTGATATTTACAAGAATATACAGGTGAAATATAAGTATGAATACAGAAGTCTAGGTAAGATTTGAAGCCCAGAAGAGCATTGGGTCCTTGATTGGGATACTTAGCTTTGAAATACCTTCTGCACAGATGTCTCAGAAAAATCGATAAACAATGGCATAAGACCTTGTAAATTGGATGATTGAATGTAGAAGAAAACATCCACTTAAAAAGGGTAGTCGGTAGGATTGGAAAGATAGTCAGTAGGTTTAGGAAGAAGAGTGAGTATAGGATTTGGTCCAAAAGTTCTTTAGCAATAGGGTTTCTCGTAGAGAATGAATGTAAATGTCTGAACATGTGATGAGTCAGTCACAATGATTAACTAGGGAAAATATATAGGGAAGCAGATATCAATAGAGACATGAAGAAATCAGGCAAAGTATAAATTGATTGATAGGATTAGACATTTTCAACATGGTAGATGTTGAATATACAATCTTAGAAAAAAACAAATATTTAGCACCAATAGGATTAACATTTGAGAGCATTAGGCAATCTGGACTTGGATGTTTTTAGTAATCCATGCTCACTTTCCATTTAGGTTTTGGTACAATCATAATTGTGAACTTTGCATTTTGTGTCCAGAATATTACTGTGATAAAGTGTATATGTAGATCAGGTGACATGAGTATTTCTTCCACCAATTCTGTGGTCAATATTTTGAAGATGTATAAATTAGTATTGGGTGTACAAATAGGTCTACCCTGTGTCTACAAATATAGATAAAATGAATGAATTGACCATACTGTGAATAAATAATATAACTGGTTCCAACTTTAAATTATGGATTGAATTGATATCTGAAAATATACAGGAAATCTTATATTGATATACATACATTCATTACAACCATTTATAGATCTAATGGTAATATTAAGGTTATGGTTTGTCATGAAGAGTGTGTGAGGTTTGCTTCAAAAGCGATTATTGAAATCTAAAATGAAAAGTAGTTTCATGAAAAGACCAGACAAAAAACATGGAGGAATACATGTGTACTGAAGCAGGAAGTGATAGAAAGTGAAACAAATGCCTATAAATTTGAAAACTTGTGAATGAAATATATATCCTATGATGTGCATAAACTGAAGAAATAGTCATGTAACATTGTTGAATAAAAATGAATGTCATAATACACATCATGTACCATAGTAATCTACTTGCATTGATGTTAAAGTGGGTCAGATACTGTAGAAAAATTAGGACTTCTATGCACCATTCACTGAATTTAGATTTCAGTACTAGGAAACAATATGTATTTGAGGTGGATGAATATTTCTGAGAATAATTTTGTGAACATTTGATTATAAATCCACATACATGAATATGAATGCATTTAGGGATTGTATAATAAGACACATATATTTTATATTCTGAAAAATCTGGAGAGTGTGTATATATATATATATATATATATATATATATATATATATATACACACACACACACACACACACACACACACACACACACACACAGACATTAAAAGGTAGCGATATATATGCCAATCGAAATTTATTATGAAATATATATCTTTCACACATCCAAAAATATTCATTTTACTGAACATGGATTTATGTATTATCTTGTTCAACTAGGAAGCTCACCTGTAGTTTTAATTTTCAGTTCCAACAACGTTCAGGAGGAGTGATCTCTTTTGACAATTTGTATCTGCCAAGTCAGCCACCTCACAAAAGTGTACATGTGATACCAGGTAGGATTCTATATGTGCATACAAAAATACATGTGCTGAATAGGATACAGATAAAGGGCGACAGGAATTCACGGATTTGTTATCTTTAAAACACATGGAGAACTACTTCAATTTAATATTGACTTGATTTATAACACCTACCCTTTATCATACAAAAGGTAAGTCCAGCTATACACCATGCCTCCTCTGAACTGCTTGTATTTCTATTCTGTTTTGGTTATTTTGCTCCATCAATTTAGGATTGACACAGTCTGGCTGGGCACAATTCAGGAGCCACTTGTCAAAAGCTAACTTTATTTTTAGAACCACACACGCCAAAAAATAGCTCCTCGGGAAAAACACTCAGAGCACAACTGCCACCACCGGCTTCCCACAAGCTCTCAACCTCCCCTCTCCTCCTGCTCTTGAGGTCAATTGGCTGGGTTGTTTGAGCAGAGCCAAAAAAGTCCCCCAAAAAGCAGCTCCATAATTTGAAAGGGTGGGGAAACAGCCCAATGGGCATCACCGCAGAGGAGCCAATCAGCTAGATGTTGCTGGGGCCGCTGTGAGCCAACCATCAGCTGGCAGTCTGAAAGTTTGCTTTGGCCCCTTGGGCTGTGGCTCTCAACATCTAACCCTCTCTGTTTAAACAACAAGCATGTGGCTTAGGGACCATGCCTGCCTTAGGTTGTCCAATAGTACATATGATTCTTACCCATTATCGAATGAGCTGACCTCAAGGTGTCAGCCTCCTGTCTTAGATTGGTACCATTGTAATTGGATCTTACCCGTCACTGACTACAGGTCCAGTATACATCCACACCTGTGGAGAGGTCTTTGTACCAGCGGGCGGGTGAGGCTCTTTGCCTCATCTCTGTTGGCCCCCTAATTTTAGCTGAACAACCATGACAAGCAGAAGGGAGGAAGATACACCAAGGCAATTGATGGCTCTTTTTGAAAAAATTGTACCACCGATGACATCATCAGAGAAATACCCCAACACTACCACACGTCACTGCACCAACAGATAGTTCACAATGCAGGCAGGTGAGTTCACAATGCATACAAGTGATACATAGTCCAGGCAAGTTCTGCAAGCAGTTCAGTGATGGCTATTGCAGAAGCTGTAGATTGGTTTTATCTTTGACTTCACATGCACTGGGATGAAGATAGAATTTCTGGCAACAATGCCTAAAGAAAGAATTATGTAACATTCCAAAAGGCACTAAAAGAAAATAATTTTCTTAACAATTTACATTGTCTAGAAGAGAATTATTAAATATAATGAAAAGAAAAGGTGGATCCAACATGGCGGCGGGCAGAGAGGCTGCGCTTTTAATGCACTCCCAGTGATGGGGTCATAAAGTCGCAAGGATAACTCTTTGATTCTACCAACGGAGATTCTCCTAGCAAAATTCCACTGAAGGGAGACTGCCCGGGAGCTACAAGAATTTTTTTGAAGCGTCTGTGTGACCCGGACGAGTGGGACCCTGCCACTAGACGCGGAGTTCGAGATTCACCAGCCACAGTCTGCGCACCGCGGGCACAGCTGCAGATCCGTCCACCAGCCCGCAGCCAAAGTGACTGGGTCCTGCTAGACGCCGAGATACAGCTTGGCAGGAAGAAGTCTTTAGCCAAGCCTCCACGCGCCAGGAGCTGAGGTGAACTGGGCCGGACCAGTCCCACCCCTCCCCTCGGTCAATCCGGCAAGAAGCCTGGGGCCCACCATAGCAGAGAGGTGACATCATCGGAGTTTGGCCGGCGAAATTCCTTCCCAGCAAATTCCACTTTAGCAGGTGTGTGACTCCCCATACTGATACAAGCAGCCAGGAAACTTCATTGACTTCTCAGGGGTCGTGTCCGTAGGGAAGCAGAGGGGAGCCCAGAACCCAAGGCCCCCATATCACCAGTGGTGACCCCTAAGGTCTTATCCGCCAGTTTACCACAGCACTGAGGATTAAAAGGGGCACTCGGTGGGGCTGCAAGTGTAACTAGATCTCTGGAGAATCACTTCTGGGGAACAGGACCTGGCTGGCAGGCTGACAGGAGGAAGGGGGTTAAGAGCTGGAGAAGTGAAATGGCTCTGGACTGACAAGTCTGAGAGACCCCCAGAAGACGCCCTACAGGGATAGCTCTCGGCAGGTAGAGAGCAGACACTCCGCTTGGAAGGCACAGCTCCGCCTACTGGAAGAGAAGAAGGTGGATCTCTAAGACTTTAATTTTTTTGTTGTTGTTGTTGCTGTTGTTGATATTTTTTTCTCTCCTACTTCTCTCCCTGTTCCTTTCCCCCCTTTTCCTTCTCTCTTTCTATCCCATTTCAAGTTTTATTGTTCTTTTCATTCCCCTCTAATCTATCTCTCCCTCTATCCTTTTTTTCTTTTTAAGAGCACCTTCATTCTCCTACCCCCCAACTCTCATTCCAAGCATTACTTCTTTCATTGTGTGTAATTGTCTAAATGCAAATAGGTGAATGTCTCGAGTCTGTCTATAAGACTCCTAAATACCTAGCTACTACCAACACCCTGATCCAATTGCCTGGTAGTATCCACCTTCAGTGGAGCAATCTTCTAAAGTAGCCGAGACATACTAACCATTGTACCACCAGAGCACCCAACCTAAACATATAGTCCTAAGAACAAACAGCAAATCATTATATGCATACAGATCCTAGAAGCCTTATATGAATTAAATGAATCAGCTTTAAAGTACAACAAAGCCCAAAATTTTTAGGCATAATCTTCCACCACAAAAGAGAGACAACAGAGATATACAAAGCCAAAACAAATGTATAGGAGAAAGCAGTTACAAAGCAGTCAAACAGAGCTGGAAAGCAACGTGAACAATATGAAAAAACAAGGGAAAAAGGGGTTACAAACAATGCAGGACAATCTAAATATACAGGAGGACCTAGAAGAATCAGAAATATGGACAGGGAAAGAAATCAAGGCATTCCTAATTCAGATGGAACGGAATATTAGAGAAGACATGAGACAGCAAATCCAAGCATTGAAAGTATATTTTGAAGAGGAACTAACCACACAAATTAAATCCGCAAAGAATGAGCTTTATCAGGAGATAGAGGTGTTAAAAAATAATCAAGTTGTAATCATAGAAATGCAAGAAACCGTAAATCAGATTAAAAGCGCTAATGAGAATATTACAAACAGACTAGATCAAGTAGAAGTCAGAACATCAGATAATGAAGACAAAGTATATCAACTTGAAAAGAATATAGTCAACACAGAAAAGATGTGAAATCAAACATATAACACAAAACACAAGTGCACACATAATATAATACATACAACACATGACATAATATTAAAGGCCTTATGACTTTTTACAGGTGAAATCTCCATTGCAATGTCTAAAAACTCTATTGTCCAAAAATAGAACTGATCAGCAAAACATTAACCTAGTTCTGTATGAGCTAAAAAAAACAAAATAAAACTTCATGATATGAGAAAGGGGAATAATAAAATAGATTTGAAAAAAACATTCTGGTTCTGTCACAGATGTAAGAACAGCCAAACTGGAGTTCTGCATATCAGCTCTTATTGATTTGAGCCAAATCATCTTATTTTTGGTCTGTAGAAATCTCTTTAGTTAATCTCTCTGGAATCCAAATTGGCTACTGTTCTCCCTGTGGAAACACAAAAACAGACGCCGGACTCCAGACAATTACTTGGTCAGGACCTTTCCATTGTCCTGTTAGAATATCCTTCCAAAGTACCTTGGGCTTATGTACATTTTTTGGACATATATGCCTTTCTGCAGCACTAAGCCCTGATGAACCCAAATTTAAAAAGTTTAGAGTAAAAGGGTTATTTTAAGTTTACCTTTGGGGAATATATACCCCTTCCCAATTTGTTCTTTTTGCTTTAATATGTACGTTTTAATAGTTTCATGTGCTCTTTCAACTATGCCTTCTCCCTGTGGATTGTATGGGATTCCTGTTATATGAGTAATGCCAAATGATGAGCAAAATTGTTTAAAAGAAGTAGAAGTATAAGCAGGGGCATTATCTGTTTTTAACTCTTTTGTAACGCCCACAGTGGCAAAATTTTGTAAGCAATGAGCTATAACATCTTTAGTTTTTTTCTCCAGCAAGAATGGAGCCCATCAAAAATCCAGAAGAAGTATCAACTGTAACATGCAAATATTTTAATTTTCCAAATTCTGGCAAGTTTCTGACGTTCATCTGCCAAATATGGTTAGGTATCAATCCTCTAGGATTGACTCCAAGATTAACTTGTGGTAAAAAGGTCACACAATTTTGACATTGTTTTATTATTTGTCTAGCTTGTTCCTTAGTTACTTTGAAACGCTTTTGTAAAGTATTAGCATTGACATGAAACTTTTTATGAAAATTTGTAGCTTCTTCTAGTGTATAGAAAATATGTATGAATGTCATGTGTTGTTTTATCTGCTAAATAATTGCCCAAACTAAGGGCTCCAGGCAATCCTGTATGTGTCCTGAAATATCCTATAAAAAACTGATCTTTCCTGTCCCAGATTAGACTTTGTATAGTCGAAAGCAAAGAGAAAATAGTAGAGGAAGGGGAAATCCTTCTACCATCTTCAAGTGATACTATAGCACTAACTATATACTGATTATCGGAAAATAAATTAATTACAGATGCTTTAAGCATCACAAAAGCTTGTAATACTGCATTAAGCTCTACATTTTGAGCTAATTGTTTGGGTACTAAAAATGTAAAAGTTTGATCAGGTGTAAATATTACTGCTGTACCATTATTTGACCCATCAGTGAATATATTTGTAGCATTTATAATAGGTGTTTTTCTTGTCATTTTTGGAAAAATTACATGATGTGATGACCAAAAAGACAATAAAGGATTAGATGGTAAGTGGTTATCAAATGAAACATTAGATTTGCACATGATTATTGCCCAAGAATTTAACTAATTATCTAAATCATCAATTTGATTCATAGTATATGGAGTAATAATTTTATCTTCTTGGGTTGTATTATAGTTATAGTAGAAATATTCAAGTAAAAGAGAAGGTCTCTCGAGCTAGTCAGACAGAGATAAAAATTCAATTAAAAGAGAAGGTCTCTCTAGCTAGTTAGACAGAGGAAAAAATCAAGTGATTGATCCTGATAATGTGTCTGAATCAGCCTCTTGGACCTGTGTGAGGTTGTGGCTTAGATTCTCATCACCTGATGGATCATTCCGTGTGTGAATCCATACCCAAAATGGCCAAAAGTGCAGTCCCTGTGGATGAAGTCTCTTGCCTTCCTTTGTAAGTCTACTGAACTCCATCAAGTGAGAATACGCATCCTTTGTGTCAAATGAGTTCTTCAAAGCCCTGGAGAGTCTAGCACATAGGTTCTTGGGTTTTCTCATGACTCCAATTCACATAAAAATATCTATACCTGACAGTCAGTAGGCCTCAAATTGGAGAAGCAGAGGTGTATTAAGGGCAGGCCTATTTGATCACACCTGGTTCACAGGAAGGGTGTCCAGGCCACCATGACTTTAGGCAATGAAGGGCAAGAAAGCTTATTTTGGACACTGTCTTGGACTTCGCCACTCATGGAAACCTCCAGACAGAGCGTAGTATGAGAGTGTATATATGGAAGAAAATGAGGACCATGTGGGAGTGTTTTGGTTTTAATTGTGGTCATTTGTGTGGTAGTTGGAAGATATGACTGGGTATACCTGGGCTGAACTCTTGTGTGATTCCCCTTAGAGACTGAGTTCTAGAGCTGACTTAGAGAAGTGTTATCATGAAATATGTTGGGATTTTAGTTGGTCACGCATGAGAGTCGCCCTTGGAAACCGAGATCTAGGCCCAGGTTTGCCTTCCACAGAGCACTGGGAATCTAATCCAGGATATCCCATGGTTATATTCTGAAAGACATGGCAGCCATAGTTGAGAGTCAAAACACACATGTACCTCACATTGTAGACAGCAATAGGTCTGGCTTCCTGTGAAATTTTGGCCACTCTTTGGAAGCCTTGTCTGTGAGATTTCTCCAGAGCTTTCATTGAAATGAGCTTCCTCACCATTTAATTGTTCCTGAATGAAGTTAAACACACAGTGCCTCCAACATCATTCTTGTAAAATGGCTAGATAAATACCATGAAATTTTTGAAATTCCCATGACCATGAAAATGGTGTAGAACAGAGATGCCAGTAAGTTGGAGCCTGATGTGAAATGGGCCTAGAAAAGTCGTGTGCAGTTGTGTGATAAAATATCTGTGGTGGGGCAATGTGGATCTGCCATTGGCTTCCAAATGGCTTGTGACTGACATGGTGCACCCAGCAGACCCTTCTATGTAAAGGCATCTTGTTATGTGGAGAGTTTTCAGGGCAATGTTCAGAATCAGATTGCTATGGTTAAGGATGCAAGCTATGTGGGATTGAAGCCTGGTTGGTTCATTATCATGCAGAACCTGACACACCACACGTGACAGAACTCCCTTTAGCACTGTGTCCCAGTTTAACTCCTTGTATTTTGTGAAGCAAATACCAAACTCACATTGCAGCAGCAAGAAACACATCGACAAGTGGAGGATGGCCAGATGGCTTTACAGTCCACACGGAAAGAGTTTGCCCGCAGTGGCCACAGTTTACCTACAAAGAGAGAATTCAGCACTGCTGCCTCATGTTCATTAGAAAATAAGAAACCATGTCCTCCAGGTCACTTAGATACATACCTAGCTTTGATGGTCTCTCTACAAAAAAAGCTAAAACTCCTGACAACAACAAATATTTCAAGTGCCCAAACTCAGAGGCAGTTTCACCAGAAGTCTTTAGTCCAGAAGAGCTCGATTTTTGTGGAGTATTTACCTGTCCCTTACTTTTGGAAACTCCTCTACCACCTTCAAGGTTGTTAACTCTTGAGCATATTACATTCCAGATATGTATTCACAGATTTTCTAACTCGTCCACTCTAATTGTATTTTACTTGGAGTGAAGGTAAAGTCAAGGCATTGTTCTGGATTAGAGTGGGAAGATTTTTGTGAAGCACATATTTACATACACATTGGATTCATTTTCCTATTTTCAATTCAAAATGCTGAATGCCTGACACTAACGCATACCCTACTAGACTCTGACTACTAATTCTAATATGATGGAGAAAAATAACCCAAACCGAATAGAAATACAAGCAGTTTAGACGAGACATAGTGTATTGCTGGACTTGCCTTTTGCATTATACAGGGTAGGACTTATAAATCTAGTCAATATTTTGTTGAAATAGTTCTCCATGTGTTTTTAAAGTTAACAAATAGATGAATTCCTCTCTGCCTTTCTCTGTAGCCAATTCAGCACATGTTATTTCATATGCACATATTGAATCATACCTGTTATCACATGTACATTCTTGTGAGGTGGCTGACTTTGCAGATACAAATTGGGAGAAGAGATCACTCCACCTAAACACAGTTGGAACTGAAAATTCAACCTATGGGTGAGCTTCGTAGATGAACAACATGATAAATAAAATCATGTTCAGTATAATGAATATTTTTGGATCAGTGGATGATATACATTTCATGATGAATTTCGATTTCCATATATATTGCTACTTTTTAATGTCTGTGTGTGTGTGTGTGTGTGTGTGTGTGTGTGTGTGTGTGTACACTCTCTAAGTTTTTCATAATATGAAATATATGGGTCTCAATGTACACTCCCTAAATTTATTCGTATTCATGTATGTGGATTTATAATCAAATATTCAAAAGATTATTCTCAGAAATATTCATCCACCTGAAATACATATTTGTTTCCTAGAAATAAAAACTAACTTCTGTGAATGGTGCATACGAATCCTAATATTTCTACAGTAACTGACCCAGTTTAACACCAATGCAAGTAGATAATTATGGAACGTGATGTGTATTTTGATGTTCATTTTTAGTCAACACTTGTACATTACTATTTCTTCAGTTTATGCACATCATAAGATATATGTTTCATACACAAGTTAGCAAATTTATTGGCATTTGTTTCACTTTCAATAACTTCATTCTTCAGAACACATGTATTCCTCCATGTTTTTTAACAAGACTTCTTTCTAAACACATTATTTTCGATTTCCATAATCACTTTTGAAGCATAACTCACACACTCTTCATGATGAAATATCACCTTAATATTACCATTAGAAGTATAACTGGTTGGAATGAATGATTTTATATCAACATTAGATTTTCTGTATATTTTCAGATATCAACTCAATCCATTATTTAAAGCGGACCAATTATATTATTTATTCACAGTATGGTGTATTCTTGCATTATCTCTATATTCTTAGACAGATACTACACCACTTTCTACCCCCAATACTCATTTATACGTCTTCAAAATATTGTTCCCAGAAATGGTGGAAGAAATACTCATGTCACCTGATCTACATATACATTTTATCACAGTAATATTCTGGAAAATAAAGCAGAGGTCACACTTATGATTGTACCAAAGTCTAAATTTAAAGTGAGCATGGATTTCTAAAAACATCCATGTCCAGGTTGCCTAATTCTCTCAAATGTCAATCCAATTGTTGACTACATATTTGTTTCTTTCTAAGATTATATATTCAAACTCAACCCTGTTGAAAATGTCTAATCCTATCACTCACTTTACTTTGCCTGATATCCTAATGTCTCTATTGATATCGGCTTTCCTTCATAAATTCCCAGTTCATCATTTTGACTGTTCATTTGTGCTGACATTTACATTCACTCTCTACCTGAAACCCAATTGCTAAATAACTTTTGGTCCAAATCCTATACTCACTCTTCTTTCTGAATCTACCAACTATCTCCCAAATCCTACTGACTATCCTTTTTTGAATGGATGTTCTCTTCGACATTCAATCATTCAAGGTACAAGGTCCGATGCCATTGTGTATTGATTTATCTGAGACATCTGTGCAGGACATAATTCAAAGCTAAGTCTCACAATCAAGGGCCCAATCCATTTCTGGGCTTCAAATATTACTTAGATTTCTGTTTTCATACATATATTTCACCTCTATATTTTTATAAATATCACAGATTTCCAATACCATTATTCATCCAGCAAAATGATTCCTAACCCAAATCGAACATGTAATTAACCCAAACCATATACTATTCCCTCATTCTAACTTTATAAAAGAGCAGAGAAAGTGTTGGTCTTACAATATAGGAATGTAGGGGATATACCACCTGCTGAAAACCTCAAAGGTCCATGCAGAAATAATCCCTGGAGAAGATGTAGGCAGCTATTAAGGACCTGAGAGAGCAAAAGTCATCTTCCATGGAAAACAACCCTGTCTGGAGAGGGGTTGTGTCTGACTGAGTGTCTCTGTTCCTAATGTACAGAAGATGGACCAATCCAGGCCTGTGTGCAGAGCTGTTCACGGGTGCCTATGGGTGATATAGTATTCTAACTGGTGAGAGGGTCACGGGAAATAGGGGCAGCATCTATCTCATGGGACCCTTGGAAGCAACTGTTAGGAAAAAGTGGTTGCAAAGGCAGTGACCTCATTCAGTTCCTGAAGGAAGTGACCTCATCTCTATTCCTTGGTGATGGAACTCTCTGAACTTGTGATCCAGGATTCCAGGCACCCAGAGCCAGTCCTAGTCCCAGTCCCAGTGGGCTCATTTGTTTGGATTTTGTAAGGACAGAGTCAGTCTTTCTTGGTATCTATTGATGTGAAGATGGCCAAATGCCAGGAAAGCTTTGAAGACTGGCCTTTCCAGAGAAAGCAAGTAGTGGCTCACCACGGGCTCCTGACAATTTCACAGAGTTGGCCAAAGAGACCAGATCTGAGACAGGACAGGCCATTTTGGAGGTACATGGTAAGGCTCACCAGTGAGAGTACACTCCGAATAGTCACAGACCTACTTGGAGGAAGGCGTTGCCTTTGTGGTTTTTGTTGTGTGTTTGTGGTTTTATCTCATGTTCTGAGAAAAGGTAAGAAAGGCGGTTTGTTTGGTTTGGAGTGAACTGTTTCTAGTAAGTCGTTTGACAAGGCAAGTGTTTCTATGTCTGTGTATCCCAATGTGTCTGTTTTTGTAGACATTAGAAAAGAGAATGCATCAATGGATGTGTCCTGTCTAGTAGAAAGCTTCCCAGCATCAATCCTGCCCAATTTATGAATGGATTGTGGCTTGCATTATCGAAGGGCAACACCTACAAACTTCCTAAGTTCCCATTTTCTTCCTGAATTCTGGCTACACTCAAGAATAGGCTCATGGTTTTGTGTCCAAGATATTTACCACCTCCAAGCTCTGTGATATGGCCATGTACTGGATAGCTGAAGGGAATGGCGAGCATCTCAGAAAACTCAGATATCAGTGTGACCAGTAAAGTCTCAGTGGAGGAACCCCGCTATGGGCCTTTTACTTACCTATTGTTCTTTTGCCCTGAATGTCAGGAAGGGCTTTGCCTCACGCCACCCCTTTCTGAAGCCTGAAGAAACCAGTTTTCAAATGGAAATGAGTGGGCATCACCTGTGGCTCTTTGCTTAACTGCTTTGGAAAGGGATGTGTCTGAATCAGTCTCTTGGCCCTGTGTGAGGCTGTGGCTTAGATTACCAACACCTGATGGATGTAAAGAAAGATCCCATGTGTGCATACAAAATCAAAATGGCAAAAATTCGCAGTCATTGTAGATGAAGTCTCTCGCCTTTCTCTGTAAAGTTCCTGACCTCCATCAAGGGGAATAGGGATCCTTTGGGTCAAATGAATTCTTCAAAACCATGCAGAGGCAAATCCATAAGTGCTTCGGTTTTTTCTTGACTCCATTTCACATAAAGAATCTAAACGCCAAAGTAAGAAGGCCTCAAATTGGAGAAGTGGAAAAGTATTAATGGCAGACTTATTTGATCACTCCTGGTTCACAAGAAGGGTGTCCAGGCCACCGTGACTTTAGTCACACACACACACACACACACACACACACACACATATATATATATATATATATATATATATATATATATATATATATACACTCTCCAGATTTTTCAAAATATGAAATATGTGTCTTATTTTACACTCACGAAATTCATTCATATTCATATACGTAAATTTATAATCAACTTTCCAAAGATTATTCTTAGAAATATTCATTAACCATAAAAACATATTTCTTTCCTATACTGAAAAGTAACTTGAGTGAATGGTGCACACAAATCCTAATATTTCTACAGTACCTGACCCAGTTTAACATCAATGCAAGTAGATTCCAATCGGACATAATGTGTATTTTGACGTTCATTTTTATTCAACACTGGTAGATTACTATTTCTTCAATTTATGCACATCATAGGATATATATTCCATCCACAAGTTAGAAAATTAATAGGCATTTGTTTCACTATCAATCATTTTCTGCTTCAGAGCACATGCATTCCTCCATGTTTCTCGACTGGTCTTTTCATGAGAAAAGGGATGGACAAGGCAAGGTAAGGCAACTAAGATAGCACCGAAGACACGGAAACAGTCCTATTTGGTTGCAACCGGATTTAGAGGGCATTGCTTCTGTTGTAATCATTTAATCCCCTGCACCCCAAGTTTAAATTGTTTCAGAATTTTGTACCCAACATGGATGGGAGGGGCTCAGAAGTTCACAATCTGCAGAAGTTTATAAAAAGCAGTTTTTGTTTCTGTTTTTTTTTTTTTTTTTCTCTGTTCTGGGCAAGTTAACATTTTAAGGATACCGGGAATGGGGCAGAGCTATTTTCTTCTCTTTTTTTTTTTTCTCTCAGCCAGATGTTACCATGGAGCCCAGTTGGTAACTTCTTTATCTTAGAAATGTAGCCATCTCTGTGAAGCCCCAGCTCAAGGCCAGAGGCCTTGTTTACATATTGCCAGCATTATGACTGACTCTTTCCAAACACATTATTTTCGATTTCCATAATCACTTTTGTAGCAAAACTAACATATCTTCATGATAAACCGTAACCCTAATATTAATATTAGATGTATCATTGGTTGGAATGAATGATTGTATATCAATATAAGATTTCTTATATATTTTCAGATATCTATTCAATCCGTTATTTAATGTGGAACCAGTTATATTATTTATTCACTTATGGTCTATTCATGCATTATCTGTATATTCAATGACACAGTGTACACCTCTTTGTACCCCCAATACCCATTTATATGTCTTCAAAATATTGCTCCCAGAAATGGTGGAAGAAACACTCATGTCACCACATCTACATATACATTTTATCACAGTAGTATTCTGGAGACAAATGTAAAGGTCACACTTTTGATTGTACCAAAGCCTAAATGGAAAGTGAGCATAGATTACAAAAAACATCCATGTCAAAGTTGCCTAATGCTCTCAAATGACAATCCTATTGGTGACTACATATTTGTTTCTTCTTAAGATTATATATTCTAACTCAATTCTGTTGAAAATGTCTAATCGTATCACGCACTTTATACTTTGCCTGATTTCGTAATGTCTTTATTGATATCTGCTTTCCTACATATTTTTCCCACTTCATTATTGTGACTGTTCACATGTGCTGACATTTACATTCACTCTCTAACCGAACCCCTATTGCTAAAGATATTGTTTTCCAAATCCTATACTCACTCTTCTTCCTAAACCTACCGACTATCTTCTTAATCTTACCGACTATCCGTTTATGACTGGATTTTCTCTTCTACATTCAAACATCCAAGTAATGTTCCTGCAAGCGTCGGTGGAAGAGATCACCAAGATAGTGTCTCATGCAACAGCAAGGGGTTAATTGGGGGTCCAGCAAGCTGGGGCTCAGAGCTCACATGAATAGAGCAGAGAGCCCTGAGAACAGCTTAAGCAGAGCTTATATACTTTCCTTGTAGAGGGCAGGGATGGAAATTTATTGATGGGTCAGAGCGAGTGGGTGGTTAGTGTGAAACTGGGTGAGGGAATACATTCTGCAATTTGGCAGTTGGGGACAGCACAATCTGGGAACAAGATTACAAACAGTTCTCAATATTTCAACAGTGTTTTGTTAAGCATACAGAAAAACAGGAAGTTACAAGTACCTTTTTTATTAACCTTTCATTCCCCACTTCTTCTTCTTGCTACTTTTAATCATAAAAGTGATTATTGGGACGTGTCACATTCTATGTCTGCTAGTGGGGTATTACCATAAGTTTAACTTATCCAATTTGAGCTTGGAGAAAAGAAATTACATGGTTGAGCAAACAGGGTTTTATAGTTAGCAATAATATGAGGATTATTATTGGACAGGCCAGGGTTGATAAAAGCGTAGATAAGCAGGGGGACTGTGTGAACCAAGACTCAAACCACCCTTTTTGGGCCTCTCTCGTTGACGCTTTTCAAGGCATCCTTTTATTTTACTCAAAGGTTTTTTTTACATCCTCAGTATGGTCGGCATCAAAACAACATTCTTACATCAATGCAGCACAAAGGCCCTCTTCTCTCATGAAGAGGAGGTCCAACTCTCAACTGGAGTGTAAAACAACTTCAGAGAGACATGTAAAAGATTCCTGCAAAGCTGTGATGGAGGTTTCTATTATCTTTAAGTTTTGGTCTCTTGCTGCTTCTATTTGGGTCATTTGTTGTGTACCATGGAGCAGGGCAGTGGTTCCTGTGACTACCACTGCCGCAACTCCAATTCCTAATATGATGGCTAAAGTGAGGGATATATGTTCCCAGTGGAACCGGGTTTTATGCCCCCGTGTTTGAACTTCAAATGAACCTGGGTCATTATAGAGCAATCTGGGAGACATCTTCACCATTACACAATTAATCACATCTGTTGACCATTTCATGAAAACATGAACAATGTTTAAGTATATAGAATTATACTGTTGTAGGGACGGACAAGGCACGGCACTTAAGATAGCACCAAAGACAGGGAAACAGTCCTATTTGGTTGCAACCGGATTCAGAGGGCATTGCTTCTGTTGTAATCAATTAACATCCTGAACCCCAAGTTTAGGTAGTTTCAGAATTTTGTACCCAACATGAAAGAGAAGGGACTCAGAAGTTCACAGTCTGCAGAAATTCACAAAAAGAAGCTTTTTTTTCTGTTTTTTCCTTTATTGTGGGCAAGTTAACTTTTCAAGGACACCTGGGAGGCAGAGAGCTTTTTTTTTCCTTTTCTTTTATCCCCCTGCCAACTGTTACCATGGAGCCCAGTTTGGAAATTTTTATCTTAGAAATGTAGCCATCTCTGTGAAGCCCAAGCTCAAGGCCAGAGGCCTTGTTAACATATTCTGTGAAAAACTATTAAGGGGGTGTCTAGCTTAGGAGTGCTGATTTTTCCAGCCAGTAGCCAAGTAGAAAAGGGCAACAGAAAAAGAGGAAGTTAATCTACACTGAACTCATTTATAGAGACTCTTTTGCTGAAAGTCCTAAAGTCAGCCATGGTGAAGACTTCTGGAGAAGTTCAGTGAAGATTTTTCTGTGGGCCTGGTACAGAGGGGGAAGACGGGGAAGGCGGGGGGTGAGAGCAGCTCCGTGGATCTGAGAATAAGGAAGGAGAGATGTAAAGGAATAATGGGAAAGGGGTTTGGGATTTTCCTAGCAACATAAATTGAGCAGTAGAATCGGTAGAGCAGAAAGGAAGATGGGAGTGAGTATCCCAAAAAGCCTGTGAGGGACTTTAAATTCTTAGTAACCTGTTTTCAGTGATGACAAAGCAACTTTAAAGGCCATTTTCATTACATCTTCGATAGGTGTCTGAGGGCTCTCCTAAGCTGATTTGAGCTTTGGGTTAAGTGGTAAGAGGACCTGGTGGGACCCGGTGTAGGCACTGACAAGAAAAGAGAGAAGTGAGTGGATGGATGGGTACCTCAGTACCTGCTACCTCAGCAAGAGGGCAATGCTCTGAGAACCGGCGGAGGTTTCGGTTTTTGATCTAGTAATTGGAGAAGAGAAATCAGGTTTGCTGAGGTGGGACTGACAGCAGAGAGTCTGGAGCAGAAGGCTGAGTTTGAGGAACTATTGGAGAAGCATAGTTCAAGATGTGAGCGAAAGAGGAAAAAGGCCTTCACATAGGGGAATTTCCTTTCACCCTTTTGAGCACTTGCAGAAGTTAAAAAGGTCACACAGAATATGAGGATCTAGAGACTCCTCTGTTCGCCATCAGTTTGGGTTTTCTAAGTGGTAATATGGCCAATGCTGTGTACTTAATTTGATGAGGATTTTGGGTTCCACCAGGCAGCCCCTGTATGCTCAAATCCCCATGACTTACAGAAGAAGTCGGCTTTTCCCCCACACAGCCATGGCGGTTTGTGGCTTTGATAGTCTGCCGGGCAAACATACTAATATAGGCTAGCCAACCTGCATCTGGCTTGCCTGTCCCTACAACCATAATGTTTGTTTCCATTATCTATGGTACGGAAAGGATTTAATGGAATTTTAGTGAGATCCTCTTCATCAGGGATATCCTAATAGGAAAGACCTATAGCCAGCTGACAAATGTCTGGGTGGAGAGATGGCCACCAGGTCCCTAAGGGGGCTGTATGCAAGATAGACCATACTTCTTGTCTAGTAGTATTTGTGATCAGCCATCGCTGCTGAAGCGACTGATGAGCGTTAGGACTACGGGTGGCCAAGGAGAGAGTCTATAGCCTTACCCACGTGGCGAATATGCAATTTGAAAGGGTTAACAGTCTTTTCCAGTTTTCAGCCAGAGTCTGGACATGGCACAGGCTTGAGATGAGAGGCATGGATCCAGGAAGTGATTCCCTCTACTTTTACTGCTGTAGGTGTTATAAGTAGCACCTGGAATGGTCCTTTCCAGCGGGGTTCCAGGGATGACACCTGATGTCATCTTATGTAGAGGAAGTCTCTTTCTTGATATCAATGTGGATTCCCCTCGTCCCCAGGTTGGAAGGCAGTGGCCAGCTGTTTCCACAGGTATAGCTGAGTTCTTACAAGAGATTTAAGTATGTCAAGCAAGGGTGTGTGGAAGGGATCCTTAGGTCTTAGAGTCGAGGTTAGGTCTCTTAGTGTAGGAAGGGCCCCATAGAGAATTTCATAGGGGGTGAGGTTACACAAAGAAAGAAAGGGAGTATTTCTTGCATGAAACAGTGCATAAGGCAGAATCATAGTCTAATCTTTTATGCCGGTCTCTAAGCTTAATTTTGTTAAGGTCTCTTTAATGGTTCTATTTATTTTTTTTAAGTGTCCTGAGCTCTGGGGTCTATAAGCACAATGTAACTTCCAATTAATCCCCAGGGTCCTGGCTAACCCCTGATTTACCTGGCCCATGAAGGCTGTTCAATTATCAGACCATATTAAATTAGGCAGGACGTGTCTTTGATAAATATCTTTCAGGATCTTCTTGACCACAATTTGTGCCGGTTTTCTTTTTTTTTTTTTTTTTTTGGTGGGAAAGGCTTCAATCCATCCTGAAAATGTATCTACAAAGACTAGGAGATATTTAAGTCCATACCTTGCTGGCTTAATTTCAGTAACGTCCACTTCCCAGAATTGTCCTGGTCTGGTTCCTCATAGGTGCTTTCCTGCAGGAAGCTTGGAAGGGTAAGCATTAACCAATTGACAGAACTGACAGGCTTTTGTTACCCATTCAATTATTTCCTTTCACTGTGAGTGAATTAGTCTAAAACTCTGTTCTTGATCCTACAGTAATGCCGGCAGTTTTTTTGAACCAAGTTGATTGAGTTGATGTACATTTTTAATGTAGTGTAGGGCTTTCTGAAATTGCAGGCTGGGCTCAGTGAAGTTGAGGAGTTCAGTGTCAGTGTTCTTAGATGTTATCAAAAGCTTGCTGGTGCTCAAGGGTCCATTGGAATTGGGCATTCTCATTTAACAGCGGGTATAAAGGAGCAGCTAAGAACACAAACCCAGGTCCATAACCTGCTAAAGCCAGCAGTCCCAAGAAACTCTCTATGTTGTCTCCTGTTAAATGGGGGTGGTATCTGCACAACGGTTTGTTTTCTGGGCTCAGTGAGCCATCATTTACCGCGCCTAAGGAAATACCCCAGGAAGATTACTTCTTGCTTGCAAATTTGGGCCTTTTTGTCCAAAGCTCTCTACCCAAGTTGAGCAAGCTCAGATAATAGTGCTTGGGTCTCAGACTCACAGTTTTCTTTGGTGTTGGCTGCCAGTAGCTGGACATCCACATATTGAAGCAGAATGACTTCGGGGTGCGTAGTTCTGAAGTTGTAGAGATGTCTGTGAAGGGCTTCATCAAAGAGAGTGGGGGAGTTTTTGAACCCCTGTGGAAGTCGAGTCCAAGTTAGTTGACAAGACGTTCCGGTTTCTGGGTCTACCTACTCGAAAGCAAACAGCAACTGACTATCTTTATGCAGAGGCAAGCAAAAGAAAGCATCTTTTAAGTACAGAACAGTATAGCATTTTCACTCGGCCACAGCAAAGAGGTTATTGGGGGTCCAGCATGCTGGGGCTCAGAGCTCACTTGAATAGAGCAGAGAGCCCTGAGATCAGCTTTAACAGAGCTTATATACTTTTCTTGGAGAGGGCAGAATGGGAAATTTATTGATGGGTCAGGGCGAGTGTGCGGTTTGCATGCACCCGGGTGAAGGAGTATATTCTGCAGTTTGGCAGTTGGGGACAGCACATCCTGGGAACAAAATTAGCAAACAGTTCTCAAGATTTCAACAGTGGTTTGTTAAGCATACAGAAAAACAGGAAGTGACAAGTGCCTATTAACCTTTCACCAAAGCAAAATGGAAAGTGAGCATTGATTACTAAAAGCAACCATGTCCAGGTTGCCTAATGCTCTCAAATGTCAATCCTATTGGAGGCAACATATTTCTTTCTTCCTAAGATTATATATTCAACCTCAACCATGTTGAAAATGTCTAACAATATTACATTATACTTTGCCTGATTTCCTAATGTCTCTATTGATATCTGCTTTCCTACATATTTTCCCCAGTTCATCATTGTGACTGACTCTTCATATGTGCTCATATTTATGTTCACTCTCTACCCAAAACCCTATTGCTAATGAAACTTTCGTTCAAATCCTATATTCACTCTTTTTTCTAAACCTACTGACAACCTTCCTAATCCTGCCGACTATTCCTTTTTGACTGGATGTTCTCTAGGACATTTAATCATCCAAGGTACAAGGTCCTTTGCCATTGCACATCGATTTATCTGAGATATCTGTTCAGAACATAATTCAAAGCAAAGTATCTCACTAAAGGGCCCATTGCCCTTCAGGGCTTCAAATCGTACCTAGATTTCAGGTTTCATACTTATATTTCACCTATATATTCTTGTGAATATCGCAGGTTCCCAATACCATTATTCATCCCGCAGAATGTTTCCTAACCCAAATAGAATATGTTACTAACCCTAACCATACACTGTTCCCTCAATCTAACTTCACAAAAGAGCAGGGACAGAGTTGGTCTTACAATACAGGAATGTAGAGGATCTTTCACCTGCTGAGAACCTCAAAGTTTAATGAGAAATGATCCCTAGAGAAGATGTAGCAGCTATGAAGGACCTGAGAGAGCAAAAGTCATCTTCCATGCCAAACCACCTGTTCAGGATGAAGTGATGTGTCTGAATCAGCCTCTCTCCTACTGATATAAAGAAGATGGACCAAACCAACCCTGTGTGGAGAGCTTCTCCTTGGTGTCTACGGTTGATATACCATTCTAACTTCTGAAAGTGTCACAGGAAGTAGGGGCAGCCTCCATCTCAAGGGACCCTTGGAAACAAGTGTTAGGACAAAGTGGTTGCCAAGGCAGTGACCTCATTCCCTTCCTGTTGGAATTGACCTACCTCACTTCTTTGGTGATGTAACTCTCTGAACTTGGGATCCAGGAAGCCAGGCACACAGAGCCAGTCCCAGTCCCATTCCCAGTGGACTTACTTGTTTGGATTTACCAAGGAGAGAGTCTGTCTCTCTTGGTACCTAATGGTTTGAGGATGACAAAATGCAAGTAGAGCTCTGAAGATGGGCCTTTAATGAGAAAGCAGGTAGTGGTCAGCACAGGCTCCATACAACTTCACAGAGATGGACAAGAAGACCAGACCTGAGACAGGACAGGCCATTTTGGGGGAACATAGTATGGACCACCAGTCAGAGGACACTCTGGATAGTCACAGACTTACATGGGGGAAGGAGGTGACTTTTTGATTGTGGGTGTGAGTTTGGGGTTTTGTCTCATGTTCTGAGAATAGGTAGGAAAGGTGGTTTGTTTGGTTTAGAGTGGACTGTTTCTAGAAAGTCCTTTGACAAGGCGACTGTGTCTGTGTCTGTGTATCCCACTGTGTCCTTGGTTGTACATATTAGAAAGCAGAATAGATCAATGGATGTATCCTGTCTAGTAGAAAGCTTCCCAGAATTCATCCTGCCCATTTTAGGAAAGGACTGTTGGTTGCTTTTTGATGGGCAACACCTACTATCTTCCTAAGTTCCTGTTTTCTTCCTGAATTCTGGCCACTCTCCAGAATAGGCTCATGTTTTTTTGTCCAAGATATGTACCACATCCAAGCTCTGTGACATGGCCATGTACTGGATAGCTGAAGGGAATTGCAAGCATCTCACAAAACTCAGAAATCATTGTGACTAGTAAAGTCTCAGTGGAGAAACCCTGCATTGGGATTTGCTGACTTATTGTTCTGTTACCCTGAAGTCAGGAAGGTCTTTGCCTCAGGCCACCCCTTTGTGAATTTTGAAGAAAAATGTTTTCAAATGGAAGTGAATGGGCATCACCTGTGGCTCTTTGCTTAACTGCTTTGGAAAAGTATGTGTCTGAATCAGCCTTGTGGCTCTGTGTGAGGCTGTGGCTTAGATTATCAGCTCCTGATGGATCTAAAGAAAGATGCAATGTGTGCATCCAAAACCAAAATGGCAAAAAGATCAGTCATTGTGGATGAAGTCTCTCGCCTTCCTCTGTAAGTTTCCTGACTTCCACCAAGTGAGAATAGGGATCATTTGGGTCAAATAAGTTCTTTCAAGCGCTGCAAAGTTGCTTTGGTTTCCTAATTACTCCAAATCACATAAGGAATCTAAACCTGACAGTCAGTAGGCCTCAAATTTGAGAAGCAGAGCAGTATTAAAGGAAGAACTATGTGATCAATCCTAGTTCACAGGAAGGGTGTTCAGGCCACCCTGAGGTTAGGCAAATGAGGGGCAAGGGAGCTTATTTTGGACACTCTCTTGGGCTGCGCCATTCATGAAAACCTCTAGCCAAAGGGTATAATGAGTGTATATATGTAAGAAGTTGAGTGCCATGTGAGAGTGATTTGGTTTTAATTGTGGTCATTTGTGTGGCAGTTGGAAGAGATGACTGGGTCCACCTGGTTTTGAACACTGGTGTGATTCTCCTCAGAGACTGAGTTCTGAAACTGACCTCAGAGAAGTAATTGCTTTGGAAAGAGATGTGTCTTAATCAGGCTCTTGGCCCTGTGTGAGGCTGTGGCTTAGATTATCAGCAACAGACGGATCAAAAAAATGATCCCATGTGTGCATCCAAAACCAATATAGCCAAAAGAGCAGTCATTGTGAATGAAGTCTCTCACCTTCCACTGTAAGGTTCTGAAAGAATAAAAGAAATTGAAATCGAAATGTAATGAACCAGGCTTTGTAAAGTTTCCAAGTTGCACTCAGAACCTGAAATTCCTGTGGCAGTTAAGACAATTCCTGGAACTGCCCATTAGATGTGTGTTGAAATCTTCCCTGACCACCTAGTTACTTAACAACCCCTTCCCAGAAGCCGTGCATCTCACCACGTATACATCTCAGGGCTTCAACCAATCAGTTTAAATGTATACCCCTTCTGAGGGCTGACCAATAACCCCCTGCCCCAACTTTTCCCGCCAATGAATGTGCTAATCATGTTTTAGAGTTGTTATTTCATTTTCCCGTGGTACATGATGATTTCCTAAAGGAGGCTATGATGTATGTAAAGTCCCTGAGCTCTCTAAAGAATGTATATAAACTCTGCTCAAGTTGTTCTCGGGGCTCTTTGTTCTTTGCTCCTCTGAAGGGAGCTCTGAGGCCTAGCATTCTGGACCCCCAATAAACCCTTTGCTGATGCATGAGAAATCCTCTTTGTTGTCTTTTCCTTTGATGTTTGCAGCACCTTTTCATCTGGAGGCCCCAGGTGAGATATCCGGGAGCAGTGAATGGAAGACCTCAAGGGAGTCCTCTCGGGGTAAGTAAGGTGCCTCTTTCTGGTTTCAGGTTTCAGGCTAGGGCGTGGCAAAGTGGCTGTTGGTGAAGAGCATTAGCTCTCTCCTATGGTGTGACAGACATGTCACAGAGCCAAGATCACGTCCCTGAGGGACACTCCGGAGGACTAGGGAATTCAAGGAATAGTAGTTTCCTCAACTCGGTTATGTTTTGCTTCAGGATTTGATTTGCCAGTCCATCAGGTTTTGCCGGTAACTCAGTTTTGGTCATTGTTCTGAACTCATGTTGAGTTTACTGTCTGTTTTTATTGTCTAACCCATCAATATTTTCCAGTTACTCAGTTCAAATCTTTGTCTTGGACTCATGTTAAACGTTTACTGTTTGTCTTTGTGTTGTGTTTGTGTCTTCAATGTCCCTGTTTGAGTAACTCCCATTATGGGACAAAGCACTTCCTCTTCTCTGTCCCTGACCCTTGATCATTGGACTGATGTCCGCTCAGGGGCCCAGAATCTTTCTTTTTCAGTAAAACACCGTACCTGGCAGACTCTCTGTGCTTCAGAATGGCCCATCCTCGAATTCAGATGGCCCCAGAAGAATCCTTCCACTTTCCTCTAATCCAAAAATTCAGAGATATTGTCATTCAGCCGGGGCCACGTGGCCACCCAGATCAACAGCCATATACTCCTTCCCCCACATTCCTATCATTCAAACTTTCCGCTCCTCTCCCTCTTCCTTCCATTCTCCCTGAGTCACAAGACTGGACACTCCACCCCCTCCTTATTGTCTACTCTCCCTCCCCAACCCCCAACACAGTTCCTGATGATCCTCCCACCGCTGACTCAGCCTCTCCACTGCTAGAGGCAATTGGGCCAGACCCAAGCCCTCCACGGGACTTCCCCACAGCAGCAGCAACCCCTCCTCCCCTGGAGGAAGATGGGCAACCTAAAAGAACCCACCGGCGATGGATAATAGAAAACTCAGAAGCCCCTGTGATGCTCTCTCTCCATCCCTATGGGCCCATGAACCGACCCAACTGGGACCCCAACACCTTTGAAGGTAGGAAGCATCTGTCCACTTATCGCCGGGCTCTAATAGCGGGTCTCAGAGTGGCCGCCAGAGAGCCGACCAATTTAGCAAAGGTAAGAGAGATTATCCAAGGGCCTAATGAGTCTCCCTCTATGTTTCTGGAGAGAATTATGGAAGCATATAGAAAATATACTCCTTTTGATCCTCAGGCAGATGACCAAAAGGCATTTGTTACAATGGCCTTTATTGAGCAGGCTGCCCAAGATATTAAGAGAAAGTTACAATGTCTAGATGGGTTACAAAATACGACCTTAAGAGATTTAGACAGAGAAGCTGAGAAAGTATATTATAAGATATATATTATAAGTATATATTATAAGTATATAAGTATATTATAAGAGAGAAACTGAGGAGGACACGGAACAGAGGAGAGAGAAGGAAAGGGAAGAAAAAAAGGATGAAAGGAGCAAAAGGCAGACAAAAGCATTGGCTAAGATTTTCTTCACAGCAGCAAATACGCCAGAAATTAAAAAGCAGGGAGTCAGAAAGGGATACTTGGGCCCTCGCCAAAGGCTTTCCCTGGCCTCAGATCAATGTGCCTACTGTAGAGAAAAAGGACACTGAGTCAAAGAGTGCCCCAAAAAGAAGAAGCCACGGCAGCCCGCCATGCTGACTCTAGAAGAGGACTAGGAATGTCAGGACTCGGATCCCCTCCCCGAGCTCAGGGTAACATTTGAAGTGGAGGGGCCTCCAGTGAACTTTGAAGTGGATACAGGAGCAGTATACTCAGCCTTTACGGCTTCACTGGGCCCCATATCAAATAAATGGTCCCTAGTTCAAGGGGCTAATGGCACTACTTATCGGGCTTGGACAACTAAGAGGATTATGGAAGTAGGAAAATGTAAAGTCCACCACTCTTTCCTAGTAATCCAAGAATGCCCAGCCCCATTGATGCACAGGGATCTGTTTACCAAACTCGGGGCTAGAGTAACCTTTAACCCTGATGGTCCCCAAGTGGATGTTCTAAAACCTTCAGTAAAAACTCCCATAGTCACAGAATTGACTATGTCCATAGAAGATGAACATCAACACTTCGTGCCCCCTAGGACTGATCAAAGAGGCAAACTACAACAGAAATGGATAAAAGATTATCCTAATGCCTGGGCAGAAACTGCTGGGTTAGGTCTAGCCATAAAACAACCTCCAATAGTAGTAGAATTAAAAGCCTCTGCCTCTGCAATCAGTGTTAAACAATATCCTCTAAGCAAAGAAGCTAAGGATGGGATAAGTCACCATATTCAGAAATAATTGGCCCTTGGGGTCCTAAGGCCCTGTCAATCAGCCTGGAATACCCCCCTGCTACCAGTAAGAAAGCCAGTAACTAGGGACTACAGTCCTGTTCAAGACCTAAGAGAGATCAACAACAGAGTGCAGGACATTCACCCCACAGTACCCAATCCATATAATTTGCTTAGCACTCTGAATCTGGACCGGGAATGCTACACTGTGCTGGACTTAAAAGATGCTTACTTCTGCTTGCCCCTACATAAGGACAGTCAGTTGTTGTTTGCTTTCGAGTGGATAGACCCAGAAACTGGAACATCTGGCCAAGTAACCTGGACTAGACTCCCACAGGGGTTCAAACCCCCCCACCCACTCTCTTTGATGAAGCCCTCCACAGGGACATAAACGACTTCAGAACTGCACACCCCGAAGTCACACTACTCCAATATGTGGATGATCTGCTACTGGCAGCGGACACCAAGGAAAACTATGAGTCTGGGACCCAAGCACTATTATCCGAGCTTGCTCGGCTTGGATATAGGGCTTCTGCCAAAAGGCCCAAATTTGTCAGCAAGAAGTAATCTTCCTGGGTTATTCTCTTAGGGGTGGCAAATGATGGCTAACTGAGAACAGAAAACAAACCATTGTGCAGATACCACCCCCATCTAATAAGAGACAACTCAGAGAGTTTCTTGGGACTGCTGGATTTTGCAGGTGATGGATTCCTGGGTTCGCCTCTCTGGCTGCCCCTTTATACCCGCTGATAAAGTGGAATGCCCAATTCCAATGGACCCCTGAGCACCAACAAGCTTTTGATAATGTCAAAAAAAGGTGCTGCTATCTGCTCCGGCCTTAGCACTCCCAGATATAGATAAACCCTTCACTCTCTACATCGAGAAAAAGAAAGGAATAGCATGGGGAGTGTTCACTTAGACTTTGGGACTTTGGAAAAGGCCGGTAGCATTCTTATCAAAAAAACTGGACCCAGTGGCTACTGGGTGGCCCCGTTGCTTAAGAGCTATAGCAGCGGCAGTGCTTCTAATAAAAGATGCTCATTAATGAACGTTGGGACAGAAGCTATCCATTATAGCCCCCCATGCCCTGGAGAGCATCATCTGTCAACCTCCAGATAGGTGGCTATCAAACTCCAGAATAAACTACTACCAGAGCCTCTGGATTAGCAAAGACAGAATAACTCTTAGACCTTCTGCTCCACTCAACCTGGCTGCCAGAAGAATCATCAGGACCTGTCACTCATGAGTGTCAACACATACTGGCAGAGGAAACCAGTATAGGACGAGACTTGAAGGATCCAGCCACTGCCTCACCCTGAAGTCGTATGGTTTACGAAAGAGAGCAGCTTCCTCCAAGATGGTATGTGGTGGGCTGGAGCAGCAGTAGTTAGCAAAACTAATGTCATCTGATCCTCTGGTCTCCCAGAAGAGACATCAGTCCAAATGGCAGAACTGATTGCCCTTACGAAAGCATTGGAACTAGCAACAGGCAAAAGGGCCACCATATACACTGATAGCCACTATGCATTTGGCAATGCTAATGTGCACAGGGCTATTTACCAGCAAAGGGGGCTATTAACCTCCACTGGGAAAAAAATAAAGAACAAAGTTGAGATTCTCCACCTTCTCTCAGCAGTGAAGGGCACTAAGGAACTAGCTATAGTGCACTGTCCAGGGCACCAGAAGGGAAACGACCTCGTTGCAGTTAAAAACAGAAGGGCAGATGAGGAAGCTTAATTGGCAGCCCTAAACGGAGTGACTCTGTTAACTTTTTCCACACCAGGGGGATCAACATTCAGGAGACTTGGCCACACTGGAACATTCAGGCAACTTATCATCTGAGGAGACAGATGCAGAACTCTGGGACCCTACAGAGCCAAGTTTACAATTTCAAAAAGCCCACCTTTATGTCAAAGACGTACACTAGCTCACCCACTTAAGCTCAAAGAAGTTAAAGGCACACTTAAAGGACCGAAGAAAGGATTTTTTATTGACTGACTTACAGAGGAAAGAAATAGCTTAGAAGGTGACTAGAGCTTGTCAAGTCTGCCAATTAGTTAATGCTTACCCATCCAAGCTTCCTGCAGGGAAGCGCTTACGAGGAACCAGACCAGGACAATTTTGGGAAGTGGACTTTTCCTGAAATTAAGCCAGGAATGTATGGACTTAAATATCCCCTAGTCTTTGTAGATACTCTTTCAGGATTGGTTGAAGACTTCCCCATGAAGAAAGAAACGGCTCAGACGGTGCTCAAAAAGATTCTAGAAGACATTTTTCCAAGGTTTGGCCTGCCTAAGGTAATAGGGTCCAATAATGGACCGGCATTTGTTGCCCAGGTAAGTCAGGGATTCACCAGGACCCTGAAGATTAATTGGAAGTTACATTGTGCTTATAGATGCCAGAGCTCAGGACAGGTAGAAAAAATGATTAGAACCATCAAAGAGAATTTAAAGAAATTAAGCTTGGAGACCTGCATAAAAAAATTGGACTATGCTCCTACCTTAAGCACTGTTTCGTGCAAAAAGTACACCCTCTGCCTCTTTGTGTAAACTCACCACTTATGAAATTCTCTATGGTGCCCCTTCTTTAGTAAGGGACCTAACCCCAACTCTGAGACTTAATGATTCCTTTCACACCCCCTTGCTTGACAGACTTAAAGCCCTTGAACAAACACAGCACCCAGCGATACCTGTGGAAACAGTTGGCCAGTGCTTATCAGCCTGGAGACGAGGGAACCCCACATCGATATCAAGTGGGAGTCTTCGTCTACGTGAGACGGCATCAGGTATCATCCCTGGAACGCCGCTGGAAAGGACAATACCAGGTGCTGCTTATAATACTTACAGTAGTGAAAGTGGATGGAATCACTTCCTGGATCCATGCCACCCATCTCAAGCCTGCGCCCTGTCCAGCCTCCGGCTGGAAACTGGAACAGACTGGTAACCCTCTCAAGTTGCGTGTCCGTCGTGTGGGTAAGGCTATGGATTCTTCCCCTGACCACCAGCAGTCCTAATCACCATCAGCCTGTTCAGCAACAATGGCAGCTATAAATCCTACTGGGCAAGTAGTGTGGTCTATTTCACATACAGCCCTCTTATGGACTTGGTGGCCATCTCTCTACCTGGACATTTGTCAGCTTGACATAGGCCTCTCTGACTGGGATCTCCCTGACATAGAGGACTTCACACAGATCCCACTCAAACCCAAACCAGGGCAACATAGACCACCTTACCCCATGAATTATGGATATCATCTTCCCCAGCTCAGGTGTAAACTAGCCAGTCTTGATTTTTATGTGTGCCCAGCTGATTTCTTAAGTCGCAAACAGGCCCAAACCTGTGGAGGACCCAGTGACTTTTATTTAAGATCTTGGGGTTGTGAACAAACGGGAGCTACATGGTTGAACCCAAACTCCGCAGACAGTATCATTCAGGTAGGAAAAAATGACACCTGGATTGATCCCAAGAAATGTGCCACTAGCCAAGTTGTGTCAAAAACTCGCTGAGGAAAGAATAGTCTATGTTACCCCCTCAATATAACTTTCACTTCCAAAAAAAGGGGCTACCTCAGAACAACATGGTCTATGGGAAATACATGGGAAATGCGATTCTATATTTATGGCCCTCGTTATGACTTTGGTCACTGGTTCACCATCCTGTTTAAAAAGGAAGAAAATCCCACAGCAATAGGGCCCAATCCCCTCAAGCCAGGAATTAAGCCTCCAAAACCTCCCATGCCTAGATCTACCAGAACCCCTCAACCATCTCATACTTCCCAGTTTCCATCTTTGCCTACTTCCCCAGTCCAGAGTACAGCTGACTCCTGCCCCTGGGAACTAATTAAAGGAACCTTAATTGTACTGAACTCCACACAGTCAGAACTCCTTGCATTTCAACCCATGTATTTGACAGCTTTGTAAATTATTGTTTAATGGTGCAGATACTTCCCAGGGTGGTTTATTATGATGCAGAATCATTTTAAGGTCTACTAGGGGGACAAACAACCTGATTTTGCTGGCATCCAGTGTCCCTTACTATAGCCATCCTATTGAGGATAGGAGCTGCTGCAGGAGTGGGTACAGGAACAGCTGCTATGATCCATGGGTCACAACAAATGGCCTGATTAGAAACAGCAATAGATCAAGACTGGAAGACATTAGAGACCTCCATCACAGTGCTGTAGGAATCCTTAAACTCTCTCTCTGAAGTTGTTTTACAGGACAGGCGAGGATTAGACCTCCTCTTCATGAGGGAGTGGGGCCTCTGTGCTGCACTGAGAGAAGAATGTTGTTTTTATGCTGACCATACTGGAGTTGTAAAAGAATCCATGAGTAAATTGAGAAAATGCCTTGAAGAGCGCCAGAGAGAAAGGGAGATTCAACAAGGGTGGTTTGAGTCATGGTTTACCCAGTCCCCCTGGTTAACTACACTCCTATCAGGCTTAGCTTGACCCCTGATCATCCTTATGGTGTTGCTAACTTTGGGACCTTGTTTGCTTAACCGCATAGTTTTGTTTCTCCAGGCTCAAATTGGGCAGGAAAAACTCATGGTAATCAGACAGAAATACGCTCCACTGGCAGAAATAGAGTGTGAGACCCCGCAATAATTATGATTCATTACTTTTAAGATTAAATGTAGTAAGAAAAAGGAGTGGGAAATGAAAGAATAAAAGAAATTAAAATTGAAACATAAAGAACCAGGTTTTGTAAAGTTTCCAAGCTGCACTCAGAACCTGAAATTCCTGTGGCAGTTAAGACAATTCCCGGAACTGCCAATTAGATGTGTGTTGAAATCTTCCCTGACCACCTAGTTGCTAAACAACCCCTTCCCAGAAACCGTGCAGCTCATCACGTATACATCTCAGGGCTTCAACCAATCAGTTTAAACGTATACCCCTTCTCAGGGCTAACCAATCACCCCCTGTCCGACCTCTTCCTGCCAATGAATGTGCTAATCATGTTTTTGGGTTGTTATTTGATTTTCCCGTGGTATGTTGATTTGCTAAAGGAGGCTATGATGTATGCAAAGTCCCTGCCCTCTCTAAAGAATGTAAATAAACTCTGCTCAAGTTGTTTTTGGGGCTCTTTGTTCTTTGCTCCTCTGAAGTTAGCTCTGAGCCGCAGCATGCTGGACGCCCAATAAACCTTTTGCTGTGGCATGAGACAGTCTCTTGGTGGTCTTTTCCTCCGACTTTTGACCGACCTTTTTACCTATGAAGGACCTGAGAGAGCAAAAGTCAAATCCATGTCAACTTCCATGTCAAACATCCTGGTCAGAATGAAGGAATGTGTCTGAATCAGCCTCTCTCTTCTTAATGTAGATTAAATGGACCAAACCAGGCCTGTGTACAGAGCTGTTCTTAGATGCCTATGGTTGATATACCATTCTAACTTGTGAAAGTGTCACAGGAAGTAGGGGCAGCCTCCATCTCATGGGACCTTTGGAAGCAACTGTTAGAACAAAGTGGTTTTCCATCACAGTGACCTCATTCAGTTCCTGAAGGAAGTGACCTACCACACTTCCTTGGTGATGGAACTTTCTGAACTTGGGATCCAGGAAGCCATGCACCCAGAGCAAGTCTTAGTTTCAGTCCCAGTGGTCTCAATTGTTTGAATTTACCAAAGACAGAGTCAGTGTTTCTTGGTACCTACTTATGTGATGATGGCCAAATTTCAGGAGAGCTCTGAAGAGTGGCTTTTTCTGAGAAAGCAGGTAGTGGCTCAACCATGGCTCCTGACAACTTCTAAAAGTTTGAAAAGAAGACCAGATCTGAGATTGGACAGGCCATTTCGTGGGAACATATTATGGCTCACCAGTCAGAGGACACTCAGGATAGTCACAGCCATACTTGGGGGAAGGAGGTGCCGTTGTGGGTGTCGGTGTGAGTTTGTGGTTTTGTCTCATGTTCTGAGAATAGGTAGGAATGGCGGTTTGTAGGTTTGGACTGGAAAGTTTCTAGAAAGTCGTTTGACAACACGAGTGTTTCTATGTCTGTGTATCCCACTGTATCCGTGGTTGTAGACATTTGAAATGCGAATGCATCAATGGTTGTGTCCTGTCTAGTATAAAGCTTTCCAGCATTCTTCCCACCCAATTTAAAAATGGAGTGCGGCTTGCCTAATGGATGGTGAACAGCTACTATCTTCCTAAGTTCCTCTTTTCTTCCTGAATACTGGCCACTCTCCAGAGTATCCTCATGGTTTTGTTTCCAAGATATGTACCACGTCCAAGCTCTGTTACATGACCATGTACTGGATAGCTGAAGGGAATGCGAGCATCTCAGAAAACTCAGATATCAGTGTGACCAGTAATGTCTCAGTGGAGAAACCCTGCTTTGGGCCATTTTCTTACTTATGATTCTATTACCCTTAATGTCAGGAAGGTCTTTGCCTCAGGCCACCCTTTTGTGAAGCCTGAAGAAAACAGTTTTCAAATGGAAATGAATGGGCATCACCTGTGGCTCTTTGCTTAATTGCTTTCGAAAAGGATGTGTCTGAAACAGCCACTTGGCCCGGTGGGGTGGCAGTGGCTTAGATTCTCAGCACCTGATGGATCTAAAGAAAGTTTCCAAGTGTGCATCCAAAACCAAAATGGCCAAAAGAGCAGTCATTGTGGATGAAGTCTCTCACTTTCCTCTGTAAGCTTCCTGAGCTAAATCAAGTGAGAATAGGGATCATTTGGGTCAAATCATTTCTTCAAATCCCTGCAGAGCCTAGCCGATAGGGGCTTGGGTTTTCTATGATACCAATTCACATAAAGAATCTATACCAGACAGTCATTAGGCCTCAAATTGGAGAAGCAGATCAGATATAGGGCAGGCCTATTTGATCACTCTTGGTTCACAGCAAGGGTGTCCAGGCCACCCTGACTTTAGGCAAATGAGGGGCAAGGGTGCTTATTTTGAACAGTGTATTGGGCTGTGCCCTTCATGGAAACCTCCAGCCAGAGTTTATGATGAGTGTCTATGTGGAAGAAGATGAGGAGCATGTGGGAGTGTTTTAGTTTTAATTGTGGTCATTTGTGTGGTGGTTGTAAGAGATGCCTGGGTCCACCTGGGCTTGAACTCTGGTGTGATTCCTCTTAGAGAATGCGTTATGGAACTGACTTCAGAGAAGTATCGCCATGAATTGTGTTGGGACTTTAGGAGGCCACACATGAGAGTCGCCCTTGGACACCGAGATCTAAGCCCAGAGTGGCTTTCCACAGAGCACTGGGAATCTCAGCCAGGATATCACATGATTTTTTTTCTGAAAGACTTGGAAGCCATAGTTGAGAGTCAAAACACACATGGACCTTACATTGTAGACCTCAATGGGGCTGGCTTCATGTGACCTTTTGGCCAGTCTTTGGGAACCCTTGCCTGTGAGAGTTCTCTAGATTATTCATTGAAATGTGCTTCCTCTAAATTTAATGGTTCCTTAATGAATTGAAACCCACAGTTTCTCCAACTTCGTCTTTGAAAATGGCTAGATAAATACCATGAAATTTTTGAACTTCCCATGGCCACCTGCCACTGGAGAACCTTTGGATGTACAGTTGCTGATCCTGAGTGTACCAGACAGTGCCTTGATTGACTGGGTTTTATGAAAATGGTGTAGAACAGAGATGCCAGTATGTTGGGGCCTGCTGAGTAGTGGGCCAAAAGCTGTTGTGTGCAGCTGTGTGATAAAACATCTGTGGTCGGGACATGTGATTCTGCCATTGACTTCCAAATGACTTGTGGCTGACATGTTACAGACAGGAATCACTTATATGTCTGAAACCTCTCCATAAAAGGCATTTTGTTATATGGAGACGTTTCAGGGCAATGTTCAGAATCAGGTTGCTATGGTCAAAGGGTCAAGCTATGTGGGATAGAAGCCTGGTTGGTGCATTCTCCTGCAGACCCTGACCCACCACACGTGACAGGACTCCCTACATCACTGTGTACCAGTTGAAGTCATTGTATTTCATGAGGCAAATACCAAGCTCCCAGTGCAGTAGAAAGAAACACCATGAAAAGTGGAGGATGACCAAGTGGCTTCACAGTCCACATGCGGAGACACTTAGCTTTCAGTGGCCACAGTTTACCTACAGAGAGAAGTCAGCACTGCTTCCTCATGTTCTTTGGAAAAATTGAAACAATATCCTCCAGGTCTCATAGATGTAGACCCAGCTTTGATGGTCTCATTTGAATGGAAGCTAAAGCTTCTGACAACAACATATATGTCGAGTGCCCATCGTCAAAGGCAGTTTCTCAAGAAGTCTTTAGTCCGGCAGAGCTCCAGGTTTGTGTAGTGTTTACCTTTTAGACCAGGTTGCAAGAAAAGACCACTGTCTCCAATTAAAATCAGATTAAAGCAAGCTTATTATTTCCACCACCCTGGCTGCCTCTCCCTCCCAAAACGTTGGGAACAGGAGAGCAGCCCAGCTTTATAGCCCAGAAAGTTACACAAAAGTGGGGTTAAAAATAACAGAATTCTGACAAGCATCACACTAATGGTATTTTACATTTTTGTTTGCTGGCCCCAACATCAGAATTTATGAGGACCATTAGAGCCTCAGAGAGTGTCGTCTGGCCAAGGAAGGCCAATATTTACGAGGTGTCAACAAAGTTTCAGAGAGGGCTGTTATCTGGTCAGAGAGCCAGGCATGGGTGAGTTCAAGGCACGGGCAGGCTTTCCAAGCAGGTTCAGATCTTGCTGCAATTTATAGTTAAGCCAAAATTATCTTTTCACGGCTTTGTGGCAAGATGGCTGCCAATTTTAATAAAAGATCAGGTTGGGTCAATCATTCCCCCCTTTTCTAATGTGTTTTTTTCATATATTTGATTGGGTAGGAAGAGCACTGTGGGAATTTTAATCCCTCAGGTAATAGTCTCCCGATTTTTTGAACTCACCCAAAAACAGGTCTCCCTGATTTTACCTGACTTAATTAATTACTTATATTGATATTCTATTTATTTTTGTCTCCATTGTTGTAAGAAGAGAGGCGCCACTCATTTAGACTTCTTCTGAGCTGAGAGAGGGTGACGTGAGGGGGCACCGCCTGAGGGACATTAGTCGCCTTTTAGAAGTCAGTTAGGTTTGAAGTCTGGATGGGGAAGAACAGGTAGTAAAGTCATCTGGGAATGGGTTCTTCTATGAGAGAAACAAAAAAACATGAGTACTTAATAAATGTTGCAGCAGCTGGAACATGTCACTGTATAGAAGTTCCCTCACCAGTCTTTAATATCCCCAGTTATCAGGACTGTCAACTTAATATTTAACTTTTAGTGTTACATTTGTCCCTCCCCATAAGATTCAGTTTAATAATTTAATGTCATCTGATCTTGCAAAATATTTTTACTAGTATGACCTCTGTGTCTAATAGAGAAACCTTTAATTCTCTTACTCATTGCTGGATAATCATACTAACAAATACCAAGCCTATGTGTTTAGGTTAAGAATATCTGTAGGCCTTCAACTAAAAACTTCTGCCACTGGCAGATAATCTTGATAGCCTCTTTTTATAGTTATCAGGCATTCCTGTCTGAGAATCCTTCTTTGTAGCCTCCAGTCTTACTTATTTTGGGAGGCTAACATAAAGTGTATACCTTAAAATATTATTATTACTATTATTATATAAAATGCCCAGAAATGGCTGTAATTTGTTTTTAACTGTCTTTTCTAAGTGTTTAAGATGAAGCAGTCAAACTGACTTTTGTTTCTATCTATTCTGAACAGTCAGCTGAGATTTTATGGGAGTCATTCCTGGGGAAACTTGAGAGCAGCTTCTCAGTTCTGCTAGTGCCATTTGCGCTAGGTGGGTCCAGGTCTTGCTTGACCATGTGGCTTCCCTCGGAAGCATCAGGGATGTTTCCCTTCTCTGATGACTCTCCTCTTCTTAGCAAATGCACTGATTGGCTTTCTGTTCTCCAGTGGTCTCATTAATCTCCCTGATCAGGAGGTTATGCGGTTCAGAGTTGCAAAGCTCTTTAGAGAAGTCCGCTGTTCCCTGGATACAGACTGACTCAGAGGGCAAGAGCCAAATATTGGTTTTCTTGTCCCTTTTCATATAACTTTAATTTTAAATCCTAATCTTAAACATCCATCAAATAAATTTTAACAGACTTATATAAAGAATACTGGGCTTTAATGTCTATAATTTAAAATTATTTATCTTTTTATTATTTGGGATCTGTATTATTCTGTCTGTCTTGTAGGTGATGGCTAATTATCTTAAATTAACCAATGTTGTGTTCTTAAAGCAACACTGCTGTAAAACACTAACAGGGAATCTTTATATCACCCATAAGGAAATTACAAAATAAAATTAACAACAGTAAACAAACTTAGTTCGTGTAATAGCTACCCTAAAATTTTTGGCTGAGTTATACATTATATCCTCTGTTTGAGATGCTAGTAATGTTGACAGGAATAAAAAAACTTTTGAAAATAACTTTAAATGAAATAGCATCTGACCTACTGCTTTCGCAGTCATTCTCACATAATAAGATGGGACACAGAGCCTTATCTCAGGTAAGGCAGGGCTCTTTATTAATCTTAAGTGTTTTAATTCTAAAGCTAATCTTTGTTTTTTAAATATCATTTTACAAAGTTTACATAAATTATTTGAGGTCACATGAACATTAGCAAACACCGTATGATATAGCTTTTAAAACATGAATTAAAAAAAGGCTGAAAGTTTTTAACCTTTACATAGATTAGGCTCTCATTAACTTAAAATACATTTAAATTGTTCCCCAATATAAAAAGTAACATAAAAGTTTACATATCTTATTGACAACAGGTAAATAAATCCTATATATATATGTGTGTATATATATATATATATATATATATATATATATATATATATATATATATATATATATATATTACCATACAACTTCAGAACACCACCTTGATATAATGCTCTTTTAAAGTTTCTACCTTACAGACTTGTATACCTGGAAGATATGAGCACATTAATAGCATCACAATTGCATTGATGTTTCTACATTAACCAAGTTCAGCTTTTAAAGAAATGGCAGTACAGTGCTCTAAAATAACAGTTCTTATTTAATCAGTTGTTTAATTTTTATGGTTGCTTGCTCTAGAAAAATAAAACTTAATAACCACAATGTTATGGGTAAAATTATGTTTTGAGAAATTTTTGTCTCTTTAACACATGACTGATTTTTACAATCTTATACAGACTTTAGGACAAACTTATACAGACCTTAGTAAATCAATCAGATATCTAACAAAAGTACTCATGAATGAGTAATCCCATATCAAATTTACTTTACTTATTTATCAAAATATTAAACAAATGTATTGAACAGTGTACCATTTTTTGTTGAAGAAAAAGTTCTAGAACCAAGGCATATTAGGCCTTTTGTCGGCATTAATATTTTATTAGATTTTTGAACACCTAGAAAAACTTGTAAGGTTAAATTTAAAGACATTTATTTTTATCTGTTTATCCAATTTAAATTGCACCAATTAAATCATGAGAATTTAAGATCTTTGGATCCACGTTTCAAAATTTGTTTATATGAGTGCTTTTTTTATGAGTGCTCCTTATATGTGTTAATTTGTATAACATATATATGATATAGGGATATATGTATATATAGACATACAACACTAACAAAAGTGTGCACACATAATAATAGTAAAGGCCTTGTAGCTTTTTGCAGTTGAAATCTCCATTGCAATGTTTCAAAAACTCCACTGTTGGTCAAAGATAGAGCTGATCAGAAAAACATTAACCTAGGTCTGTAGGATCAAAATCGTGAGCTCAAAAAAAGAATACAGAATCTAAGGAAAAAAATAAGAGTCCTAGAAAAAATGACTGGCCAGTAATTAGTAAATACCATACAATTTACCTTTTTTCCTGCCTTAGGCCTCAGATCAGTCTCCTACTGAGCTTGCAGGCTTCTTTCATTTGCATTTCAACAAAAGTCCTTGCTGAGGTCTGAAAGGAGCAGGGTAAAACTGCTATTCTGAGCAGACACCTCAGGCCTAAGGCATTTTAACCATAATTTTGAGGTTCGGATGTTGAAAATTATGATACAATTTTAAGATGAAATTCACAAAATTTTATATCTTTACATCTTGTTTTGTCAACAGATACCATAATATGATTTACTATCCTTGTCCAAATTAATGCACTGGTACACACTGTGATATTTTCTCAGTCTACCCAATTCAAAATTGGTGAAAAATAAAACTGAATGTTTGGGAAGTTACTTGCCAACTTGGAAGTAGAGTGCTTTAGTTTTCCATCCTAAGCATTTAAGTTATCTGGCATGAATTATCTGAAATCATAAACTAAACAATTACCTAAACCCGACTTTTAACTGCAAGATTGAGCAATGCTACAAAAACCCATCCAGATACCAGATTGTTACAATAAAACACCATCATTTAGACACACATTGAACTAATATCATTCCCAAGAAACAATTTATAATATCAGCACATTATTGCACATGTCTTAAAGGGCCAGAAACAAAGACACAAGACAGACAGAAAGGAGCTCCAGACTATGGCTGACAGACAGAAGCCTTAAAAACAGAGCTGATAAGAGAAAAATCTCCTACACCAGTGGCAGGATAGATGTCCTCACAAGGGGATCAGATGTTTTCACAGACGGCAACCTGAAATGTAATATCAAGGGTTTCCATGGTGACTTTACTGCATTTAGTGTCTCCTTTTTCTTTTTCTTTTTTTTAAGAAGACAGAGGTGGCATAATCCTTACAGTGCAGGGAACGAAGGAAGGAATTCCCTGAAGCAACAGGGCTTTGGTAGATCCTGGGAGTCCCTCAGTCCCTCCTTTTACTTATAGGATTAACTCCTCTGGTTTGGTTCCACCCCAATCTCGCTCCATCTCCTAACATTTCAGTAGTCAGCTCTCAAAAAGTTCCAGGGTCGGGGGGTTATCAAAATTTGTAACTTAAATTTCGGTTTCTGACCTTGAAGCGAATTAATACCTATTTAATAATGAGGACAGGGTTTGAGAAAAATAAAAAGGGAGGTTTACTGCTTTGCTAACAAAGCAGAGACACAGGGGACTCTGCCCAAAGGTTGTGACTCTCTTGAACTGGAGCAACAAGGGGTTTTAAAGGAGTTTCCATTGTTAACCTGGGAGATACTCTGTTCTTTGGTGGCCAGCAGGCATTGCCCTCTGCAGTGGGTGAGTTCCAGGCTGCCAGCTAGGGGCTTCTCTCATCCTGCTTAACAAAGGGGGGTAAACTTCAACACAGTTTTTTAGAACACAGTCCAAAGGGTGTAAGGCTTACTTGCTTTATTACCCATTTTTACGTCCAATATCTTTAAGTTTTTACCACAGAAATCACACAACAAAATGCACAAAAACAAACAAACAAGAAAACATATAGAACACAGAACAAAACACAAAGAAACAGAAACCTGGTGAAGATACAGAAAAACAGAGGAGCAATGAAATGTCTTGCTGAAGCTCCGGGGTAGGAGCTCCTGCGTGCCCGGCTGCACCTTTCTACCCTTTCAGAGAAATTCCATACAGAACAGAACAGAGGACAGAACAATTCTTGTTACTGTCCTGGACAGGAGTACATGTGAGCCTCCCCAGGCCACCTCTCTGTCATCAGAAGACATCTCCCTTAACCGGATATCAGATGTTATAAAGGCACCACCTACCTATGGAGGCCTCCTCCACCAGGTGCTTGCTAATAGTTTTAGTGCGATGGTTCACTGCAGTGCTCCCTGGACCAAATGCTCACTCCAAGGCTTTGGAACTTGGCTCTCCAGCCCTGAGCCCTGGAGGAAAGGCCAGCGTCAGAATTTCCAGCAGTCTGGTCTTATGAATTGGTAACGTCATCTCGCTGGGGAACTCCAAAATGTTAGACCAGGATGCAAGAAAATACCACTGACTCCAATTAAAATCAAATTAAGGCAAGCTTATTAGTTCAACCGGCTAGGCTGACTCTCCTTCTCAAAACGGCTGGAAAAAGACAGCATCCCCACCTTTCCTACACCCCAGCTTTATAGCCCAAAAAGTTACACAAAAAGGGAGTATCAGAAAACAGAACTTTGACAAGCATCACACTAATTGTAGTTTACATTTTTTATTTGCTGGCCCCAGCATCAGAAATTATGAGGACCATTAGAGCCTCAGAGAGGGTCGTTGTCTGGCCAGGGAAGGCCAATATTTATGAGGTTTCAGTAAGGTTTCAGAGAGGGCTGTGATCTGGTCAGTAAGACAGGCATGGGTGAGTTCAAGGCATGGGCAGGCATTCCAAGCAGGTTCAGAATTTGCAGTAATTTATAGTAAAGCAAAAATTATCTTTCCATGGCTTTGTGGCAAGATGGCTCCCAATATTAATGAAAGATCAGGTTGAGTGATCACCCCTGTCCCTTCCTTTTGGAAACTCCTCTACCACCTCCAAGGTTGTGAACTCCTGAGCATTTTCCATTCCAGATAAGTATTCACAGAATGTCTAACTCTTCTCCTCTAATTGTGTCTTACTTGGGGCAAAGGTAATGTCAAAGCATTGTTCTGGATGATAGTGGGAAGATTATTGTATATCACATATTTGCATACACATTGGATTCATTTTCCAATTTTCCATTTGAAATACTGAATTCCTGGCACTAACCCATACCCTACTAGACTCTGACTAATAATCCTAATATGATGGTGAAACATAACCCAAGCAGAATAGAAATACAAGCCGTTCAGAGGAGGCATGGTGTGTAGTTGGAATTGCCTTTTGCATTATATAGTATAGGAGCTATAAATCTAGTCAATTTTTTGTTGAAATAATTCTACATGTGTTTTTAAAGTTAACAAAAATGGGAATCCTGTCTCCCTTTCTCTGTAGCACATGTATTTTTATATGCACATAGAGAATCCTACCTGGTATCACACGTACATACTTGTGAGGTGGCTGAATTGGCAGATACAAATTGTGAGAAGAGATCACTACTCCTAAACGCTGTTCAAACTGAAAATTCAACCTATGGGTGAGCTTCCTAGTTCAATAACATTATACATAAATCCATGTTCAGTAAAATGAATATTTTTGCATCTGTGGATTATATATATTTCATGATGAATTTCGATTGGCATATATATTGCTACTTTTTTTCTTTTTTTGGTTGTTCAAAACGTTACAAAGCTCTTGACATATCATATTTCATACATTAGATTCAAGTGGGTTATGAACTCCCATTTTTACCCCAAATAAAGATTGCAGAATCACATTGGTTACATATCCACATTTTTACATAATGCCCTATTAGTTAATGTTGTATTCTGCTACCTTTCCTATACTCTATGATCCCCCCTCTTTCCCCCTCCCATCTTCTCTCTCTACCCCATCTACTGTAATTAATTTCTCTCCTTGTTTATTTTCCCATTCCCTTCACAACCTGTTATGTGTAATTTTGTATAACAATGAGGGTCTCCCTTCATTACCATGCAATTTCCCTTTTCTCTCCCTTTCCCTCCCACCTCATGTCTCTGTTAATGTAAATCTTTTCTTCCTGCTCTTCCTCCCTGCTCTGTTCTTAGTTGCTCTCATTATATCCAAGAAGACATTTGGTATTTGTTTTTTAGGGATTGGCTAGTTTCACTAAGCATAATCTGCTCTATTACCATCCATTTCCCTGAAAATTCCATGATTTTGTCATATTTTAGTGCTGCGTAATACTCCATGGTGTATAAATGCCACATTTGTTATCCATTCATCTATTGAAGGGCATCTAGGTTGGGTCCAAAGTGCAGCAATTGTGAATTGTACTGCTAAGAACATCGATGTGGCAGTATCCCAGAGTTACACTATTTTAAGGTCTTCAGGAAATAGTCCAAGAAGGGCAATAGCTGGGTCAAATTGTGGTTCCATTCCAAGCTTTCCCAGGAATCTCCATACTGCTTTTCAAATTGGCCGCACCAGTTTGCGGAACAGCTCTCCTCATAGGCCTCATTTGGTCCATCTTCTCTACATTAAGAAGAGAGAGGCTTACTCAGACACAACCCTTCATCCTGACCAGGTTGTTTGCCAGGTTGTTTTGGTCTTTCAGGTCTTTCATAGCTGCCTACATCTTCTCCAGGGATCAAATATGCATGGACCTTTGAGTTTCTCAGTAGGTGGCAGATCCCCTACATTGCTGTATTGCAAGACGAACCCTGTCCCTTCTCTTTTGTAAAGTTAGATTGAGGGAACAGTGTATGGTTAGGGTTAATAACATGTTCAATTTGGGTTCGGAATCATTCTGATTGATGAATAATGGTATTGGGAACCTGCGATATTTATAAAACTATAGAGGTGAAATATAAGTATAAAAACAGAAATCTAGGTAAGATTTGTAGCCCAGAAGGGAATGAGGCCCTTTATTGGGATACTTAGCTTTTAATTATGTTCTGCACGTTTGTCTCAGATAAATTGATAATCAATGGCATAGGACCTTGTACCTTGGAAGATTGATTGTAGAAGAGAACATCCACTCAAATTTGGATAGTCGGTAGGATTAGGAAGAGAGTCGGTAGGTTTAGGAAGAAGAGTGAGTATAAAATTTGGATCAAATGTTCTTTAGCAATACGGTTTCATTTACACAGTGAATGTAAATGTCAGCACATGCGAAGAGTCAGTCACAATGATGAACTGCAGAAAATATAGGAAAGAAGATATCAATAGAGACATTACAAAATCAGGCAATTGTAAAGTGAATGATAGGTTTACACATTTTCAACAGGATCGAGATTGAATACATAATTTTAGGAAGAAACAAATATGTAGTCACCAACAGAAATGACATTTGAAAGCATTATGCAAACTGGAAATGGATGTTTTTAGTAATCCATATTCAACTTCCATTTAGGATTTGGTGAAATCATAAGTGTGACCTTTGCATTTTGTGCCCAGAAAATTATTGTGATAAAATATATATGTAGATCATGTGACATGAGTATTTTTTCCACCATTTCTGTGAGCAATATTTTAAGACATATAAATTAGTATTGGGGGTACAAAGTGGTGTACCCTGTGTCTATGAATATAGAGATAATGCATGAATAGAACATACTGTAAATAAATAATATAACTGATTCCACTTTAAATAATGGATTGAATTGTTATCTGAAAATATATAAGAAATCATATATTGACATACAATCAATAATTCCAACCAGTTATATATCTAATTGTCATCTTAGGGTTATTGTTTATCATGAAGTGTGTGTGAGTTTTGCTTAAAAAGTGATTATGGAAGTCGAAAATAATGTGTTTGGAAAGAAGTCTCATGAAATTACCAGTCAAGAAATATGGAGGAATCCATGTGTTCTGAAGCAGGAAGTGATTGAAAGTGAAACAAATGCCTATAAATTTGCTAAATTGTCGATGAAATATATATCCTGTGATGTGCATAAACTGAGGAAATAGTATGTACCAGTGTTGAATAAAAATGAACGTCAAAGTACACATCATGTACCATTGGAATCTACTTGCATTGATGTTAAACTGGGTCAGTTACTGTAAAAATATTAGGATTCGCGTGCATCACTCACCGAAGTTAGTTTTCTTTTTTTTTTAATTTTTATTTATGCTTGTTCAAAACATTACATAGTTCTTGATACATCATATTTGTCACTTTGATTCAAGTGGGTTATGAACTCCCATTTTTACTCCGTTTACAGATTGCAGAATCACATCAGTTACACATGCATTGATTCACATATTGCCATACTAGTGTCTGTTGTATTCTGCTGCCTTATCTATCCTCTACTATCCCCCCTCCCCTCCCCTCTCCTCCCCTCTTCTCTCTCTACCCCCTCTACAGTAATAAATTTCTCCCCCTTGTATTATTTTTCCCTTTCTTCTTGTATGTAATTTTGTATAACCCTGAGGGTCTCCTTCCATTTCCATGCAATATCCCTTCTCTCTCCCTTTCCCTCCCACCTCTCATCCCTGTTTTAATGTTAATCTTCTTCTCATCCTCTTCATACCTATTCTGTTCTTAGTTAATCTCCTTATATCAAAGAAGACATTTGGCATTTGTTTTGAAGGTATTGGGTAGCTTCACTTAGCATAATCTGCTCTAGTGCCATCCATTTCCCTGCAAATTCTATGATTTTGTCATTTTTTAATGCAGAGTAATACTACATTCTGTATAAATGCCACATTTTTTAATCCATTCATCTATTGAAGGGCATATAGGTTGGTTCCACAGTCTTGCTATTGTGAATTGTGCTGCTATGTACATCGATGTAGCAGTGTCCCTGCAGCATGCTCTTTTTAGGTCTTTAGGGAATTGACCGAGAAGGGGAATAGCTGGGTCAAATGGTGGTTTCATTCCCAGCTTTCCAAGAAATCTCCATACTGCTTTCCAAATTGGATGCACCAATTTGCAGTCTCACCAGCAATGTACAAGTGTACCTGTTTCCCCACATTCTCACCAACACTTGTTGTTTGACTTCATAATGGCTGCCAATCTTACTGGAGTGAGATGGTATCTTAGGGTGGTTTTGATTCACCTTTCTCTGACTACTGGAGATGGTGAGCATTTTTTCATGTACTTGTTGATTATATGTCCTCCTCTGAGATGTCTGTTGAGGTCCTCGGCCCATTTGTTGATTGGGTTATTTGTTATCTTATTGTTTAATTTTTTGAATTCTTTGTATACTCTGGATATTAGGGCTCTATCTGAAGTGTGAGGAGTAAAGATTTGTTCCCAGAATTTAGGCTCCCTATTTACCTCTCTTATTGTTTCTTTTGCTGAGAAAAAACTTTTTGTTTTGAGTAAGTCCCATGTGTTGATTCTAGTTATTAACTCTTGTTATTAACTCTTGTGCTATGGATGTCCTATTGAGGAATTTGAAGCCCGACCCCCACAGTATGTAGATCGTAGCCAACTTTTTCTTCTATCAGACGCCATGTCTCTGTTTTGATATCAAGGCCCTTGATCCATTTTGAGTGAACTTTTGTGCATGCAAGAGAAAGGGATTCAGTTTCATTTTGTTACATATGGATTTCCAGTTTTTCCAGCACCATTTGTTGAAGATGCTATCCTTCCTCCATTGCATGCTTTTAGCTCCTTTATCAAATAGAAGATTGTTGTAGCATTGTGGATTAATCTCTGTGTCCTCCATTCTGTACCATTGGTCCACCCGCCTGTTTTGGTACCAGTACCATGCTGTCATTGTTACTATTGCTCTGAAATTTAGTTTGAAATCTGGTATCGCTATACCGCCTGATTCACACATCCTGGTTAGAATTGCTTTTGCTATTCTGGATCTTTTATTATTCCATATGAATTTCATGATTGCTTTCTCTATTTCTACAAGAAATGCCGTTAGGATTTTGATTGGCATTACATTAAACCTATAGAGAACTTTTAGGAATATCACCATTTTGATGATATTAGTTCTCCCTATCCATGAACAGTGTATATTTTTCCATCTTCTAAGATCTTATTCTACTTCTCTTTTTAGGGTTCTGTAGTTTGCATTGTATAAATCTTTCACCTCTTTTGTTAGGTTGATTCCCAAGGATTTTAGTTTTATTTTTTGAGGATATTGTGAATGGAGTGTTTTTTTTTCTCATTTCCGTTTCAGAAGTTTTGTCACTGATATACAGAAATGCCTTTGACTTATGAATGTTGATTTTATATCCTGCCACATTGCTGAAATCATTTCTTACTTCTAGTAGTTTTTTTTTTTGTAGACCCTTTTGGTCTTCTATATATTGAATCATATCAGCTGCAAGTAGTGATAATTTAAGTTATTCTTTTCCTATTTTCATGCCTTTTATTTCTTTCATCTGTCTAATTGCTCTGGCCAGTGTTTCGAGAACTATATTGAATAGAAGTGGTGGTAGAGGACATCTCTGTCTTGTTCCAGATTTTAGAGGGAATGCTTCAATTTTTCTTCATTCAGAATAATGCTAGCCTGAGGCTTAACATAGATAGCTTTTACAATGTTGAGGTAAATTCCTGTTATCTCTAGTTTTTCAAATGTTTTGAACATAAAGGGATGCTAAGGGTCTATCCTTCTTATTTATTTTTTGCAGAACCAAGCTTTAGTTTTGTAATTTTTTCAATAGTTTCTTTTGTTTCAATTTTGTTGTTTTCCGCTCTGATTTTAGTTATTTCTTGCCTTCTGCTACATTTGCTGTTGTTTTGCTCTTCCTTTTCTAGGGCTTTGAGATGAAGTGTGAGCTCATTTATTTGTTGTTCTTTCCTATTTTTGAGGAATGACGTCAAGGTGGTGAATTTCCCTCTTAAAACACCTTTCATTGTGTCCCATAGACTCCGATATGTTGTTTCTGTATTTTCATTTATCTTGAAGAATTTTTTGATTTTCTCATTTATGTCTTCTGTAACACATTAATCATTCAGTAACATGTTGTTCATTTTCAATGTGATGTAGGATTTTTCCTTCCTTCTTTTTCATTGGTTTCCAGATTCATTCCATTATAATCCAATAAAATTCATGGTATTAAGTCCACCCTTTATATTTACTGAAGGTTGCTCTATGGCATAATATATGGTCTATTTTTTAGAAGGATCCATGTGCTGCTAAAAAATATTATATCCACTTGATGATGGTTGATATATTCTATATATGTCAGTTAAGTCTATGTTATTGATTGTGATATTGAGTTCTATAGTTTCTTTATTCAACTTTTATTTGGAGGATCTGTCCAATGGTGAGAGAGGTGTGTTGAAGTCACCCATAATTATTGTGTTGTGGGCTATTTGATTCTTGAACTTGAGGAGAATTTGTTTTATGAACGTCACAGCACCATTTAATGGTGCGTAAATATTGATAATTTTTATGTCTTGTTGGTGAATGGTTCCTTTTAACAGTATATAATTTCCTTCATTATCCCTTTTGATTAAATTAGTCTTGAAGTCGATTTAATTCGATTTGAGGATGGCCACCACTCCTTGCTTATGAGGACCGTGTGCATGGTATATTTTTTCCCAACCTTTCACCTTCAGCCTGTGTATGTCTTTTCCATTCAGATATGTCTCCTGGAGGCAACATATTGTTGGATTTGTTTTTTGAATCCAAGTTACAAGCCTATGTTGCTTTATTGGAGAGATTAAGCCATTAATGTTTAGTGTAACTATTGATATATGGTTTCTACTGCCAGCCATGTTTGAATATTTATCGCTTTTTAAAATTTACTTTGTTTCTCCATGATTAGCTTTTCCCCCGCCCTCTGTCATTACTGAGGCACTTCCCACTGATGGTTTTGGTTGTTGTTTTTCATTTCTTTCTCGTGTAGTGTTTTGCTCAAGACACTTTGCAATGGTGGTTTTCTGGCTGCAAATTCTTTTACCTTTGTTTATCATGAAAGATTTTTATTTCGTTGTCATACCTGAAGCTGAATTTTGCTGGATACAGAATTCTTGTTTGGCATCCATTGTCTTTCAATGTTTGAAATACGTTGTTCCAGGATCCTCTCACTTTCAGTGTCTGTGATGAAAAATAGGTTGCTAACCTTATTGGTTTACCCCTGAATGTAATCTTCCTCCTTTCTCTTGAAGCTTTTAAAGTTTTCTCTTTGTTCTGTATATTGGATAGCTTCATAACAATGTGTCTTGGAGTTGCTCTACTGTGATTTTGTGTGCTCTGTGTCCTGTAAGCATCTTCAATTTGTATATCCATTTCCTTTTTTATTTCTGGAAAATTTTCATTCCCATAGTTTGAATCTCTGTACCTTCCTCTATCCAGATGACTCATAAGTTTGGTTTTTTTATGTTATACCATATCTCTTGGATGTTTTTCTCGTGATTTTTTACCAGCCTTTCTGTGTTGGCTAGACTCTTTTCAAGATGATATATTTTGTCTTCATTATGTGACATTCTGTCTTCTACTTGCTCCACACGGTTAGTGATACTCTCAATTGAGTTTTTAATTTGGTTTATCGTTTCCTTCATTTCTAGAAATATTCTTTGAATATTTATAATCTCTATCTCCTGATAAAGAAGATTAACTTCTTCTTTTATCTGTTTATGTAATTCATTTTCAATGTGTTCTTTCACTGTATTTATTTGCTCTCTCGTATCCTCTTTAAGGTTCCATTTCATCTGTCTAAGGTATTCCTTGAGTTCTTTATATGACCATTTTTCTGATAATTCTAGGTCCTCCTGAATATTTAGGTTATCCTTCATTGTTTGTACTCCTTTTCTTTCTTGCTTTTTGATGCTGCTCATGTTACTTCTTGTTCTGTTTGAGTGCTGAGTTACTTCTTATTCTTATAAATTTATTTGAAGCTTGGGAGGAAAGATATTAGAAGGGATGGGAAGAAGTCACTAAAGAGAATGAGAATAGGCAGGTAGAATTCAAGGATGGGGGAATAAGAAAATTGAAAAGAAATGAAAATACAAAAGAAAAAAATAGAAAATAAAGAAAGAAATAATTTTTTTAAAATAATAATGATAATTAAAAAATGAAAATTAAAATTTAAAATAATAATAATAGTAAAATTAAAAAAATAAAAACATTAAAATAAGTTAAAGAACAACACAAAAAATTTAAATGAAAGAAAAAAAATAAAAATAAAATAATAATAATAATAATAATACATGCAGTCATAGAGTTCAATTAACTTCTCTTCCAGTAGGTGGAGCTGTGCTCACTGGGCCAAGCTTCTCCTCTCAATAGGTGGGAACCAATCACTGTGCAGCAGCTCTTCCTCCCAGACTGGGCGGGTCTCTAATCCTCAGTGCCTAGGACCTTCTCTAGTGTTTCCTCAAGCCAGGCTCCGCTCAACTGTGACGCTCACCACAATACTTGCTACACGTCAGGTCTCTGCTCCTGGTAGCCCTGTTTTCATCAACGCTTGGCACTCTCTCCCTGTTTGCCTCCCTCAGACACTAAGTTTATAGAACTTGGGGCTGGGAACCCCCAGCGAATTTGCTTGCTCTCTGGTATCCATGCCCACATTAGCTGGTGTAAGAGACCTCAGTTGTCAGCACTGGTAGGAGCGGTAGCCAGGAATTCCACGCCACAAGTCCCACAGCACACATGATTCCCTCGGTCTGGCCATCTTTCTCACGGGAGACCTGGGAGGGCCCCTTAAGGGAGAGCTGGGAGGGGCCCTTAATGTTTCCCCGCTGTGTGGAGAGAGATGCATAGGGAATTACACACCTGTCGTACTGGTTTCAATGAAGTTATCTCCTCTGCCCATGACATCAGTTCTCTTCCACGGTGGTATCCCATGCAAATGGTGACCATTCGTTCCTTTTGCCAGGTGACCAATGCAATGGATGGGTCCTGACTGTGTCTCCAAAGCCCCATTTCAATCCAGTGGCCTTTTACCTCTGTAAATTCAGAAGGGCCGACCAGTTATTTCAGAGGGAACGTTAGTTCTGAGTCACAAGAAGCAGGCAAATCTGAGCTTCTATGCAGCCGATCCGGACTCTGTGTGTTTTCTCAGGGGCCCAGACTGTTCGCACCAGATCCACGTCAGGTCAGCATTGCCTAGTGATTCTGAACAAACAGCATTTAGACAGTTTACGACTCCCTATGCCTGCGCAGCTAATGAGGTCAGATACTTGATTTCTCCATGTCCGCCACCATGTTGGATCTCTTATATTGCTACTTTTTAATGTCTGTGTGTGTGCGTGTGTGTGTGTGTGTGTATATATATATATATATATATATATATATATATATATATATATATATATATATATATAAGATTTCTTATATATTTTTAGATATCAATTCAATTCATTATTTGAAGTGGAACCAGTTATATTATTTATTCACAGGATGGTCTATTCATGCATTATCTCTATATTCATAGACACAGGGTACACCTCTGTGTACCCCTAACACTAATGTATATGTCTTCAAAATATTGCTCCCAGAAATGGTGGAAGAAATACTCATGTCACCTGATCCACATATATATTTTATCACAGTAAAATTCTGAACAAAAAATGTAAAGGTCACACTTATGATTGTACCGAAGCCTAAAAGAAAAGTGAAAATGTTTAACTAAAAACATCCATGTGAAGGTTGCCTAATGCTCTCAAATGTCAATCCTATTGGTGACAACATATTTGTTTCTTCCAATGATTATATATTCAAATTAAACCCTGTTGAAAATGTCTAATCCTATAACTCACTTTATACTTTGCCTGATTTCATAATGTCTCTATTGATAACTGCTTTCCTACTTATTTTCCCCAGTTCATCATTGTGACTGACTCTTCATATGTGCTGACATTTTCATTCATTCTCTAACCGAAACCCTATTGCTAAAGAACTTTTGGTCCAAATACTATACTCACTCTTCTTCCTAAACCTACCGACTATCTTCCTAATCCTACCGACTATCCATTTTTAACTGGATGTTCTCTTCTACATTAAATCTACCAAGGTACAAGGTCCTGTGCTTCAAATCATACCTAGATTTCTGTTTCCATACTTATATTTCACCTCTATGTTCTTTTAATTATCGCAAGTTCCCAATACCATTATTCATCGCACAGAATGATTCCTAACCCAAATTGAACTTGTTATTAACCCTAAACATACACTGTTCCCTCAATCTCATTTTACAGAAGAGCAGCGACAGAGTTGTTCTTAAAATACAGGGAATTAGGGGACCTTCCACCTGCTGAAAACCTCAAAGGTCCATGCAGAAATGATACCTGGAGAAGTTGTAGGGATGTATGAAAGACCTGAGAGAGCAAAAGTCCTATTCCATGGCAAACAACCTGGTCAGGATAAAGGGATGTGTCTGAATCAGCCTCTCTCTACTTATGTTAGAGAAGATGGACTAAACCAGACCTGTGTGGAGAGCTGTTCCCAGGTGCCTATGGTTGATATACCATTCTAACTTGTGCAAGTGTTCCAGGAAGTAGGAGCAGCCTCCATCTCATGGGACTCTTGGAAGCAAGTGTTAGGACAAACTGGTTGCCAAGGCAGTGACCTCATTCATTCAATTCCAAAGAAAGTGACATACCTCATTTCCTTGGTGATGGAACTCTATGATCTTTGTATCCTAGTGGCCAGGCACCCAGACGCTATCCCATTCCCAGTTACAGTGGTCTCACTTGTTTGGATTTACCAAGGACAGAGTCAGTATTTCTTGGTACCTACTAATGTGAGGATGGCCAAATGCCAGGAGAGCACTGAAGAGGTACCTTTTCTGAGAAAGCCAGTAGTGGCTCACCACTATTTCCTGACAACTTCACAGAGTTAGCCAAGGAAACCAGACCTGAGAGAGGACAGACTATTTCGAAGGAATATAGTATGGCCGAGCAGTTAGAGGACACTCCAGATAGTCACAGATCTACATGGGGGAAGGAGGTGCCATTATGGGAGTGGGTGTGGGTTTGTGGTTTTGCCTCATGTTCTAACAAAAGGTAGGAATGGCGGTTTGTTTGGATTGAAGTGGACTGTTTCGAGTAAGTCATTTGACAAGGTGAGTGTTTCTATGTTTGTGTATCCGACTATGTCCATTGTTGTAGACATTAGAAAAGAGAATGCATTAATGGATGTGTCCTGTCTAGTATAAATCTTACCATAATTCATCCTGCTCAATTTATGAATGGACTGCACCTTGTCTTATCGATGGGCAACACCTGCTATCATCCTAAGTTCCTGTTTTCTTCCTGAATTCTGGCCAGTCTCCAGAATAGGCTCAGGGATTTGTGTCCAAGATATGTACCACCTCCAAGCTCTGTGACATGGCCATATACTGGATAGCTGAAGAGAATGGAGATCATCTCAGAAAACTCAGATATCAGTGTGACCAGGAAAGTCTCAGTGGAGAAACCCTGCTTTGGGCCTTTTGCTTACCTTATGTTCTGTTGCCCTGAATGTCAGGAAGGTCTTTGCCTCAGGCCACACCTTTGTGAAGCCTGAAGAAAACAGTTTTAAATTTGAAATGAATAGGCATCACCTGTGGCTCTTTGCTTAATTGCTTTGGAAAGGGATGTGTCTGAATTAGCCTCTTGGCCTTGTATGTGGCTGTGATTTTTATTCTCAGCACATGATGGATCCAAAGAATGATCGCATGTGCGCATCCAAAACCAAAATGGCCAAAAGATCAGTCATTGTGGATGAAGTCTCTCGCCTTCTTCTGTTAGGTTCCTGACATCCATCAAGTGAGAATACTGATCCTTTGGGTCAAATGAGTTCTTGAAATCTCTGCCGAGGTGCTTGGCTTTTCTCATGACTCTATTTCACATAAATATTCCATACCTGAAAGTCAGTAGGCCTCAAATTGTTGAAACAGAGCAGCATGAACGGCAGGCTTATTTGACCACTCCTGGTTCATATTAAGAGTGTCCAGGCCACCCTGACTTTAGGCAAATGAGGGGCAAGTGAGATTATTTTGGACACTACCAATGGCTGCACCCCTCATGGAAACCTCCAGCCAGAGGTCATGATGAGTGAATATATGGAAGAAGATGAGGGCCATGTGGGAGTGTTTTGGTTTTAATTGTGGTCATTTGTGTGGCGGTTGGAAGAAATGTCTGGGTCCACCTGGGCTTGAACTCTGGTGTGATTCCCCATAGAGACTTAGTTCTGGAACTCACCTCAGAGAAGTATTGCCATGAATTGTTTTGGGATTTTAGGAGGCCACGCATGAGAGTTTCCCTTGGAAACTGAGATCTGGCTTTCCACAGAGCACTGGGAATCTCAGCCAGCATATCACATAATTGTGAAAAATTTGCAGCCATAGTTGAGAGTCAAAACACACATGGACCTCACATTTTACACCTCAATGTGCCTGGCTTCATGTGACCTTTTCCCCACTCTTTGGGAAGCCTTGCCTGTGAGAGTTCTCCAGAGTTTTCATTTAAATTAGCTTCCTCAACATTTAGTGGTTCCTGAATGAATTGAAACCCAGAGTTTCTCCAACTTCATCCTTGAAAAATGGCTTGATAAATACCATGAATTTTTGGAAGTTCCCACAACCAGGTGGCACTGGAGAACATTTGGATGTCCTGTTGCTGATCATGAGTATACCAGACAATGCCTTGATTGACTGGGTTTCATGAAAATGGTGTAGAACAGAGATGCCAGTAAGTTGGAGCCTGCTGAGTAGTGGGCCTAGAGCAGTGGTGGGCAGGTGTGTGATGAAACATCAGTGGTAGGGCCATGAGGATCTACCATTGGATTCCAAATGGCTTGTGACTGACATGGTGCAGCCAGCAGTCCCTTATATGTAAAGGCATCTTGTTATATGGTGAGGTTTCAGGTCAATGTTCTGAATCAGGTTGATATGGACGAGGGGGCAATGGGGCAAGCTAGGAGGGATAGAAGCCTGGTTGGTGCATTCTCCTGCAGACCCTGACCCAACACACGTGACAGAACTCCCTCCAGCAATATGTCCCAGTTGAGCTCCTGGTATTTCGTGAAGCAAATACCAAACTCCCAGTGCAGCAGGAAAAACACCACAAAAAGTGTAGGAGGACCAAATGGCTTCGCAGACAACACGGAGAGACACTTAGTCCTCAGTGGTCACAGTTTACCTACAAAGAGAGGATTCAGCATTGCTGCCTCATCTTCATTGGAAAATAAGAAACCATGTCCTTCAGGTCACATAGATGCAGAACCAGCTTTGATGGTCTCACTACTAAAGAAGCCAAATCTCCTGACAACAACATATATTTCAAGTGCCCAAAATCAGAGGCAGTTTCTCAAAAAGTTTTTAGGCTCTCAGAGCTCCCTGTTTGTGTTGTGTTTACCCTGTCCCTTACTTTTGGAAACTCCTCTACCACCTCCATGGTTATGAACTCTTGAGCATTTTCCATTCCAGATATGTATTCACTGATTTTCTAACTCTTCTCCTCTAATTATGTTTTACCTGGGATGAAGGTAATGTCAAGGCATTTTTCTGGATGAGAGTGAGAGGATAACAGACCTTAACAGATATTTGTGAAGCACATATTTGCTTACACATTGAATTCATTTTCCAATTTTCCTTTTGAAATACTGAATCCCTGACACTAACCCATACCTACTAGAATCAGACAACTCATCCTAATATAATGGAGAAAAATAACCCAAACAGAATAGAAATTCAAGCAGTTCAGAGGAGGCATCTTGTATAGTTGGACTTGCCTTTTGCATTATATAAGGTAGGAGTTATAAATCTAGTCAATTTTTATTTGAAATAGTTCTCCATGTGTTTTTAAAGATAACAAATGTGTGAAATCCTGTTTCCCTTTCTCTGTAGCCAATTCACACATGTATATTTATATGCACATATAGAATCCTACCAGGAATCCCACGTACATTTTTGTGAGGTTTCTCACTTCGCAGATTCAAATTGTGAGAAGAGATCACTCCTCTTAAACGCTGTTAGAACTGAAGATTCAAACTATAGGGGAGCTTTCTAGTAGAACAACATTATACATATACTCATGTTCAGTAAAATAATTATTTTTGCATCTGTGGATGATATATATTTCCTGATGAATTTTGATTTTCATATATATTGCTGCTTTTTAATGTCTGTGTGTAGTTTGTATGTGTGTGTGTGTGTGTATATATATATATATATATATATACACACACACACACACACTATTCAGATTTTTCAATATATAAAATACATGTGTCTTATATACACTTTCTAAATTCATTCATGTTCATGTATATGGATTTATAATCAACTTTTCACAAGATTATTTTCCGAAATATTCATCCACCTGAAATACATATTTGTTTCCTAGTACTGAAAACAAACTTCAGTGAATGGTGCCTACAAATTCTAATAATTTTACAGTAACTGACCCAGTTTACCACCAATGCAAGTAGATTCCTATGGGACATGATATGTAATTTGAGGTTCATTTGTATTCAACACTGGTACATTATTATTTCTTCAGTTTTTGCACATCATACGATATATATTTCATCCACAAGTTCACAAATTTACAGGCATTTGTTTCAACTTTAATGAATTCCTGTTTCAGAACACAAGTATTATCAGGGTTTCTGAACTCGTCTTTTCATGACGCTTCTTTCCAAACAAGTTATTTTCGATTTCCATAATCACTGGTGAAGTAAAACTCACACCCTTCGTGATAAACCAAAACACTAATATTACCATTATATGTATACCATTTTGGAAAGAATGATTGTATATCAATATAACATTTCCTGTAATTTTTCAGATATCAGTTCAATCCATTATTTATTGTTGGAACAAGTTATATTATTTATTCACAGTATGTTCTATTCATGCTTTATCTTTATATTCATAGACACAGTGTACACCTCTTTGGACCCCCAATACTAATTTTACGTCTTCAATATATTGCTACCAGAAATGGTGGAAGAAATACTTATGTCACCTGATCCACATATACATTTTATCACAATAATATTCTGAAAAAAAATGTAAAGGTCACACTTATGACTGTACCAAAGCCTAAAAGGAAAGTGAACATGGATTAATAGAAACATCCATGTCCATGCTGCCTAATGCTCTCAAATGTCAATCCAATTGGTGACAACATATTTGTTTCTTCCTAAGATTATATATTCAAACTCAACCCTGTTGAAAATGTCTAATCCTATCACTCACTTTATATTTTGCCTGATGCAATAATGTCTCTATTGATATCTGCATTTCTACATATTTTCCCAGTTTATCATAGTGACTGACTCTTCATATGTGCCGACATTTACATTCACTCTCTAACCGAAACCATATTGCTAAAGAACTTTTGGTCTAAATCCTATAATCGCTCTTCTTCCTAAACCTACCGACAATCTTTCTAAACCTACTGACTATCCCTTTTTACTGGATGTTCTCTTCTACGTTCAATCATCCAAGGTACAAGGTCCTATGCCATTGTATATTGAATTATCTGAGACATCTTTAGAGAACATAAATCAAGCTAAGTATCCCAATCAAGGGCCCAATGCCCTTCTGGGTTTCAAATTATACCTAGATTTTTATTTTCATACTTATATTTCACCTCTACATTCTTGTAAATCTCACAGGTTGCCAATACCATTATTCATCGCACAGAATGATTCCTAACCCAAATTGAACCTGTTATTAACCCTAAACATACACTGTTCCCTCAATCTCATTTTACAGAAGAACAGGGACGGAGTTGTTCTTACAATACAGGAAAGTAGGGGACCTTCCACCTGCTGAAAACCTCAAAGGTCCATACAGAAATGATACCCGGAAAAGTTATAGGCAGCTATGAAGGACCTGAGAGAGCAAAAGTCATCTTCCATGGCAAACAACCTGGTCAGGATGAAGGGATGTGTCTTAATCAGCCTCTCTCTTCTTATTGTAGAGAAGATGGACCAAATCAGGCCTGTGTGGAAAGCTGTTCATGGGTGCCTATGGTTGATATACCATTCTAACTTGTGAAAGTGTCACAGGAAGTAGGGGCAGCCTCCATCTCATGGGACCCTTGGAAGCAACTGTTAGGAAAAAGGGGTGCCAAGGCAGTGGCCTCATTCAGTTCCAAAGAAAGTGACATATCTAATTTCCTTGGTGATGGAACTCTCTGAACTTGCTATCCAAGAACCAAGACACCGAGAGGCAATCCCAGTCCAAGTCCCTGTGGGCTCACTTGATTGGATTTTCCAAGGACAGAGTCAGTCTTTCTCGGTACCTAATGATATGAGTATAGCCAAATACCAGGAGAGCACTGAAGAGGTACTTTTCCTGAGAAAGCAGGTAGTGGCTCGCCACTTTTTCCTGACAACTTTACAGAGTTGGTCAAGGAAAGCAGATCTGATAGAGGACACGCCATTTCGGGGGAACATAATATGGCCCACCAGTCAGAGTTAACTCCGGAGAGTCACAGAACTACTTGAGGGAAGGAGGTGCCTTTGTGAGTGTGGGTTTGTTGTTTTGTCTCATATTCTGAGAATAGGTAGGGAAGGCGGTTTGTTTGATTTGGAGTGAACTGTTTCTAGTAAGTCGTTTGACAAAATGAGTGTTTCTATGTCTGTGTATCCCACTGTGTCCATGGTTGTAGACATGAGAAAAGAGAATGCAACAATGGATGTGTCCTGTCTAGTAGAAAGCTTCCCATTATGCACCCTGCCTAATTTATGAATGGAGTGCAGCTTGCCTTATGGATGAGCAATACCTATTACCTTCCTAAGTCCCTGTTTTCTTCTGAATTCTGGCCACTCTCCAGAATAGGCTCATGGTTTTGTGTCCAAGATATGCAACAACTCCAAGGTCTGTGACATGGCCATGTACAGGATAGCTGAAGGGAATGGCCAGCATCTCAGAAAACTCAGATATCAGTGTGACCAGGAAAGTCTCAGTGGATATACCCTGCTTTTGGCCTTTTGCTTACCTATTGTTCTGTTGCCCTGAATATCAGGAAGGTCTTTGCCTCAGGCCACCCCTTTGTGAAGCCTGAAGGAAACAGTTTTCAAATGGAAATGAATGGGCATCACTTGTGGCTCTTTCTTAGTTGCTTTGGAAAGGGATGTGTCTTAATTAGACTCTTGGCCTTGTATGTGGCTGTGACTTTGATTCTCAGCAGCTGATGGATCTAAAAATGATCCCATGTGTGCATCCAAAACCATAATTGCCAAAAGATCAGTCATTGTGGATGAAGTCTCTCGTCTTCCTCTGTTAGGTTCCTGACCTCCATCAAGTGAGAATAGGTATTCCTTGGGTCAAATGAGTTCTTCAAATCACTGCAGAGGTGCTTAGGTTTTCGTATGACTCCAAATCACATAAAGAATCTATACTTGAAAGTCAGTAGGCCTCAAATTGGAGAAACAGAGCAGTATTAACGGGAGGCTTATTTGATCACTCCTGGTTCACAGAAAGGGTGTCCAGGCCAACATGACTTTAGGCAAATGAGGGGCAAGGGAGTTTATTTGGACACTGTCTTTGGGTGAGCCCTTCATGGAAACCTCCAGACAGAGGTTACGATGAGTGACTATATGGAAGAAGATGAGGACCATGTTTGAGTGTTTTGTTTTTAATTGTGGTCATTTGTGTGGTGGTTGTAAGAAATATCTTGGTCCACCTGGGCTTGAACTCTGTTGGGATTTCCCTTAAAGACTGCGTTCTGGAACTGAACTCAGAGAAGTATTGCAATGAATAGAAATACAAGCAGTTTAGAGGAGGCATGGTGTATATTTGGACTTGCCTTTTGCATGATACAGAGTAGGAGTTAAATCTAGTCAATTTTTTGTTGAAATAGTTCTCCATGTGTTTTTAAAGTTAAAAAATTGTGAATTCCTGTCTCCCTTTCTCTGTAGCCTATTCAGCACATATATTTTTATATGGATATATAGAATCATACCTGGTACCACACATACATTCTTGTGAGGTGGATGAGTTGGCATATACAAATTGTGAAAAGAGATCACTCCTAATTAACCGTGTTGGAACTGAATATTCAACCAATGGGTGAGCTTGCTAGTTGAACAACATTATACATAAATCCATGTTCAGTAAAATGAATATTTATGGATCTTTTTATGATATATATTTTATGAAAATTTTGATTGACATATATTTTGCTATTTTTTTTTCTGTGTGTGTGTGTGTGTGTGTGTGTGTTTTGTGTCATTCGCCTGTTCTGTAAAACAACTTCAGAGAGAGAGGTTAAAAATTCATGCAAAGCTCTGATGGAGGTATCTAATATCTTAGTTTTGGTCTATTGCTTCTTCTAATTGGGTCATTTGTTGTGTCCCATGGACGAGGGCAGTGGTTCCTGTGCTTACCCCTGAAGCAACTCCTATTCCGAATAGGATGGCTAAAGTGAGGGATATATGTCCCCAGTGGAAACGGGTTGTATGCCCCTCTATTTCATTTTCAAATGAACCTGCATCATGACAGAGCACTCTGGGAAACATCTGCACCATTACACAATTAATCACATCTGTTGACAATTTCTTTAAAGCATAAACAATGTTTAATTATATACAATTATGCTGTTGTAGGGACGGACAAGGCAAGGTACCTAAGATAGCAACGAAGACAGGGAAACCGTCCTATTTGGTTGCAACCAGATTCAGAGGGCATTGCTTCTGTTGTAATCAATTATTCTCCTGAAACTCAAGTTTAGGTAGTTTCAGAATTTTGTACCCAACATGTAAGGGAAGGGGCTCAGAAGTTCACAGTCTTCAGAAGTTCAAAAAAGCCGTTGTTGTTTCTGTTTTTTACCTCAGTTCTGGGCAAGTTAACTTTTCAAGGACACCTGGGAGGGAAAGAGCTTTTTCCTACCTTTCTTATTTTTCGCCCCTGACAGCTGTTACCATGGAGCCCTGATGGTAACTTCTTTATCTTAGAAATATAGCCATCTCTGTAAAGCCCCAGCTCATGGCCAGAGGCCTTGTTCATTATTTTGTGGAAAACAAGTAATGGGGTGTCTAGCATAGAGGTGCTTATTTTTTTAGCCAGTGGCCAAGTAGAACAAGGCAACACTAAAAGAGGAAGTTTATCTACATTGAACTCTTTTATAGGGACTCTTTTGCTGAAAGTCCTAAAGTCAGCCATGGTGAAGACTTCTGTAGAAAGTCAGTTAAGAATTTTCTGTAGGCCTGGTACAGAAGGGGAAGACAGGGAAGGTGGGGCTGACAGCAGCTCCGAGGATCTGAGAATAAGGAAGGAGAGATGTAAAAGAATAATGGGAAAGGGGTTTGGGATTTTCCTAGCAACAAAAACTTGAGCTGTAGAACAGGTAGAGCAGAGGGGAAGACAAGAGTGAGTATCCCAAAATGCATGTGAGGGACTTTAAATTTTTAGTAAACTGTTTTCAGTGATGACAAAGCAACTTTAAAGGCCATTTTCATTACATCTTTGATAGGAGTCTGAGGGCTCTCCTCAGCTAGTTTCAGCTTTGTGTTAGCTGGTAAGAGGACCTGGTGGGACCCAGGGCGGGCACGGACAGGAGAAGAGAGGAGTGAGTCGGTGGATGGGAACCTGAGTACCTGCTACTTCAGCAAGATGGCGATGGTCTGAGAACCAGCAGAGATTTGGGTTTTTGATCTAATAATTGGAGGGGAGAAATCAGGTTGCTGAGGTGAGAGTGACAGCAGAGACTCTGGAGCACAAGGCTGAAGGTGAGGATTGATTGGATAAGCATAGTTCAGGATATGAGTGAAGGATGGAAAAGGCATGCCCATAGGGGAATCTCCTTTCACCCTTTTGAGCACTTGCAGAAGTTAAAAAGGTCACACAGGGCTGGGGATGTGGCTCATTTGTAGCACGCTCGCTTGGCATGCGTGCGGCCCGGGTTCATTCTCAGCACCACATACAAACAAAGATGTCGTGTCCAGCAAAAAACTAAAAAATAAATATTAAAAATTCTCTCTGTCTCTCTCTCTCTCACCTCTCTCTTTAAAAAAAATGGTCACGCAGAATTTGAGGATCAAGAGACCCCTCTGGGGGCCATCGGTTTTGGTTATCTAATTGGTAATATGGCCAATGCTGTGTACTGAATTTGATGAGGAGTTTGTGTTCCATCAGGCAGCCCCTGTATGCTCACATCCCCATGACGTACAGCAAAAGTCTGCCAGGCATTCTGGGATTACTAAAAAGGAGTGATGGATTTTTCCTTTCCCCAGGTCCATGATCCTCTTAGTTATACAAGTCCGATATTTACTGCCATTAGCCCCTTGAACTAGAGACCTTTTATTTGATAGAGGGCCCAATGGGGCCTTAAGGGCTGAGTTTATTGCCCCTGTATCCACTTCAAAGTTTACTGGTGTCTCCTCCACTTCAAAAGATACGCTGGGCTCAGGGAGGGGATCTGAGCCCCGACTTTCGTAGTCATGCTGAAGAGTCAGAAAGGCTGGCTGGCGTGGCTGCCTCTTTCTAGGGAACTCTTGAACCCAGTGTCCTCTTTCTTTACAGTAGGCACATTGATCTGAGGTCAGGGGTGGCCTCTGGCGTGGGACCAGGTATCCCTTCCTGTCTCCCTGTTTCTTAATTTCTGGCCTTTTTGTTATTGTGACCGGGACCTTAGTCAACTCCTTAGTCTGTCTTTTGTTTCTTTTATCCTCCTTTTGCTCCCTTCTCTTCCTCAGTTTCTCTCTTATAGTATACTTTCTCGGCTTCTCTGACTAAATCTCTCAAAGTCATATCTTGTAATCCATCTAAGCATTGTAACTTTCTTTAAATATCCAAGGCAGCATGCCCAATAAAGGCCATTGTGACAGATGATTTTTGATCTTCTGCATGAGGATCGAAAGGAGTATATCTCCTATATGCCTCCGTAATTCTCTCTAGAAACATAGAGGAAGATTCATCAGGCCCGCAGGCGTGGTACCCACGTCACCCCAAATGGAGTAGGGAAAGAGCAGTGCCACTGCCTGCTCCCGGATCAGGCCCAGCCACCAGCTGGTGTGGTAGTCACGTCACCCAAATTGTAGTAGGGGCCAAGCAGGCTGCCCCCCGCGCCCGCCACAAAAGCAGACCTGTGACTGACCTTCGGAACAGGCCCAGAGGCCTGCCAACATGGTAGACATGACACCCCAATTGGAGTAGTGGCAGAGCAGAGCTTTCTCCCGCGCCCAGTACAAGCACAACGGCCCACCGGCATGGTAGTCACGTCAACCCAATTGGAGTAGGGGCAGAGCAGAGTCTTTGCCCGCACCCGGAACAGGCCCAGCGATCTGCCAGCATGGAAGTCACGACACCCCAATTGCAGTAGGGCCAAAGCAGAGCCACCACCCGCTCCCGCAAGGTAGGCAGACCTGCAACTGACCGGCGGAACAGGACTAGCGGCCTGCAAGCACAGCAGACACATCAACCCATTTGGTTCTTTGAAAAAATAAAAAAAATCTACAGACCCTTAGCCATGCTAACGAAGACAATAAGAGAGAGAACTCAAATTACTAGCATACAGGATGAAAAAGACAATATCATAACAGATATTTCAGATATACAGAAGATAATCCGAAATTATTTTGAATCTTTGTACTCTAATAAAATAGAAGACAGTGAAGGCATCGATAAATTTCTTAAGTCATATGATCTGCCCAGATTGAGTCAGGAGGATATAGACAACCTAAACAGACCAATATCAATTGAGGAAATAGAAAAAACCATCAAAACACTACCAAGTAAGAAAAGCCCAGGACCTGATGGGTATACAGCAGAGTTTTACAAAACCTTTAAAGGGGAACTAATACCAATACTTTTCAAGCTATTTCAGGAAATTGAAAAAGAGGGAGAACTTCCAAATTCATTCTATGAGGTCAACATCACTCTGATTCCTACACCAGACAAAGACACTTCAAAGAATGAAAACTACAGACCAATATCTCTAATGAGCCTAGAGGCAAAAATCCTCAATTAAATTCTGGCAAATCAGATACAAAAGCATATCAAAAAAATTGTGCACCATGATCAAGTAGGATTCATCCGTGGGATGCAAGGCTGGTTCAATATACAGAAATCAATAAATGTTATTCATCACATCAATAGACTTAAAAATAAGAACCATATGATCATCTCGATAGATGCAGAAAAAGCATTCGACAAAGTACAGCATCCCTTTATGTTCAAAATTCTAGAAAAACTAGGGATAACAGGAACATACCTCAATATTGTAAAAGCAATCTATGCTAAGTCTCAGGCTAGCATACTTCTGAATGGAGAAAAATTGAAGGCATTCCCCCTAAAATCTGGAACAAGACAGGTATGCCCTCTTTCACCACTTCTGTTCAACATAGTTCTCGAAACACTGGCCAGAGCAATTAGAGAGATGAAAGAAATTAAAGGCATATAAATAGGAAAAGAAGAACTTAAATTATCGCTATTGCAGATGACATGATTCTATTCCTAGCAGACCCAAAAGGGTCTACAAAGAAACTAATAGAGCAAATAAATGAATTCAGCAAAGTGGCAGGATATAAAATCAACACTCATAAATCAAAGACATTCCTGAATATCAGTGACAAATCCTCTGAAACGGAAATGAGGACAACCACTCCATTCACAATATACTAAAAAAAAAAAATAATAATTGGGAATCAACCTAACAAAAGAGGTGCAAGTTTTATACAAGGAAAACTACAGAAACCTAAAGAGAAAAATAGAGGAAGATATTAGAAGATGTAAAAATGTACCCTGTTCATAGATAGACAGAACTAACCTCATCAAAATGTCGATATTACTAAAAGTTCTCTATAGGTTTAGTGCAATGCCAATCAAAACCCAACGGCATTTCTTGTAGAAATAGAGAAAGCAATCATGAAATTCATATGGAAAAATAAAAGACCCAGAATAGCAAAAACAACACTAAGCAGGAAGTGTGAATCAGTCGGTATAGGGATACCAGACTTCAAACTATACTGCAGAACAATAGTAACAAAAATAGCATGGTACTGGTACCAAAACAGGTGGGTGGACCAATGGTACAGAATAAAGGACACAGAAACCAATCCAAAAAATACAACTATCTTACATTTGATAAAGGGGCTAAAAGCATGCAATGGATGAATGATAGCATCTTCAACAAATGGTGCTGGGAAACCTGGAAATCCATATGTAACAAAAAGAAACTGAATCCCTTTCTCTCGCCATGCACAAAAGTTAACTCAAAATAGATCAAGGAGCTTGATATCAAATCAGACATGGTGTCTGATAGAAGACAAAGTTGGCTACGATCTACATACTGTGGGGTCGCCTCCAAATTCCTCAATAGGACACCCATAGCACAAGCGTTAATAACTAGAATCAACACATGGGACTTACTCAAACTAAAAAGGTTTTTTCTCAGCAAAAGAAACAGTAAGAGAGGAAAATAGGGAGCCCACATCCTGGGAACAAATCTTTCCTCCTAACACTTCAGATAGAGCACTAATATCCAGAGTATACAAAGAACTCAAAAAATTAGTCAATAAGATAACAAATAACCCAAACAACAAATGGGCCAAGAACCTGAACAGACACTTCTCAGAGAAGGACATAAAATCAATCAACAAGTACATGAAAAAATGGTCACCATCTCCAGCAGTCAGAGAAATGTGAATCAAAACCACCCTAAGATACCATCTCACTCCAGTAAGATTGGCAGCCATTATGAAGTCAAACAATCACAAGTGCTGGCGAGGATCTGGGGAAACAGGTACACTTGTATATTTCTGGTGGGACTGCAAATTGGTGCAGGCAAATGGGAAAGCAGTATGGAGATTTCTTGGAAAGCTGGGAACGGAACCACCATTTGACCCAGTTATTCCCCTTCTCGGTCTAAAACCTAAAGACCTAAAAAGAGCATGCTACAGGGACACTGCTACATCGATGTTCATAGCAGCACAATTCACAATAGCAAGACTGTGGAACCAACCTAGATGCCCTTCAATAGAAGAATGAATGAAAAAAATGTGGCATTTATACACAATGGAGTATTACTCGGCACTAAAAAATGACAGAATCATAGAATTTTCAGGGAAATGGATGGCATTAGAACAGATTATGCTAAGTGAAGCTAGCCAATCCCTAAAAAACAAATGCCAAATGTCTTCTTTGATATAAGGAGAGTAACTAAGAACAGAGTAGGGACGAGGAGCATGAGAAGAAGATTAACATTAAACAGGGATGAGAGGTGGAAGGGAAAGGGAGAGAGAAGAAAAACTGCATGAAAATGGAAGGAGAACCTCAGGGTTATACAAAATTACATACAAGAGGAAGTGAGGGGAAAGGGAAAAATAATACAAGGGGGAGAAATTTATTACTGTATAGGGGGTAGAGAGAGAAGAGGAGAGGAGACTGGAGGGGAGGGGGGATAGTAGAGGATAGGAAAGGCAGCAGAATACAACAGACACTAGTATGGCAATATATGAATCAATGGATGTGTAACTGATGTGATTCTGCAATCTGTATACGGGGCAAAAATGGGAGTTCATAACCCACATAAATCAAAGTGTGAAATATTATTTATCAAGAACTATGTAATGTTTTGAACAACCATATATAAAAATTTAAAAAAAGAGATAACTAAATTCGGTGAATAATGCACGAGAATCCTAATATTTCTACAGTTTAAAATCAATGCCAGTAGATTCCTATGGGACATGATGTGTATTTTGACGTTCATTTTTATTCAACAATGGTACATTACTATTTCATGAGTTTATGCACATCATAGGATATATATTTCATCCACAAATTAGCAAATTTATAGGCATTTGATTGAATTTCAATCGCTTCCTGCTTTACAATATATGCATTCCTCCAGGTTTCCTGAAAGGTCTTTTCATGAGACTTCTTTCCAAACATATTATTTTCGATTTCCATAATCACTTTTGAAGCAAAACTCACACACTGTTCATGATAAACCAAAACACTAATATTACCATTAGATGTATAATTGGTGGGAATGAATGATTGTATATCAATATAAGATTTCCTGTAATTTTCCAGATATCAGTTCAATCCATTATTTAATGTTTGAAGAAGTTATATTATTTATTCACAGTATTGTCTATTCATGCTTTATCTCTATATTCATAGACACAGGGTGCACCTCTTTGTACCCCCAATACTAATTTTACGTCTTCAATATATTGTTTCCAGAAATGGTGGACGAAATACTCATGTCACCTGATCTACATATACATTTTTTCACAGTAATATTCTGGACAAATAATGTAATGGTCACGGTTATGATTGCACGAAGGACTAAATGAAAAGTGAACATGGATTACTAAAAACATCTATGTCCAGGTTGCCTAATGCTCTTAACTGTCAATCCTATTGGTGACTACATATTTTTTTCTTCCAAAGATTATGTATTCAAACTCAACCCTGTTGAAAATGTCTAATCCTATCACTCACTTTATACTTTGCCTGATTTCATAATGTCTCTATTGATATCTGCATTTCTACATTTTTTCCCAGCTCATCATAGTGACTGACTCTTCATATGTGCTGACATTTACATTCACTCTCTAACCGAAACCCTATTGTTAAAGAACTTTTGTCCAAATCAAATACTCACTCTTCTTCCTAAACCTACCGACTAGCTTCATAATCTTACTGACTATCCCTTTTTGACTGGATGTTCTCTTCTACATTCAATCATCCAAGGTACAAAGTCCTATGCCATTGTGTATTGAATTAACTGAGACATCTTTGCAGAACATAATTCAAAGCTAATTATCCCAATCAAGGGCTCAATGCCCTTCTGGGCTTCAAATCATACCTAGATTTCTGTTCTCATACTTATATTTAACCTCCATATTCTTTTAAATATCGAAGGTCCCCAACACTATTATTCATCACACAGAATGATTCCTAACACAAATCGAACCTGTTATTAACCCGAAACATACACTGTTCCCTCAATCTCATTTTACAGAAGAGCAGGGACAGAGTTGTTCTTACAATACAGGAAAGAAGGGGACAGTCCACCTGCTGAGAACCTCAAAGGTCCATGCAGAAATGATACCTGGACAAGTTGTAGGCAGGTATAAAGGACCTGAGTGAGCAAAACTCATCTTCCATGGCAAAACACCTGGTCAGGATGAAGGGATGTGTCTTAATCAGCCTCTCTCTTCTTATTGTAGAGAAGACTGACAAAACCAGACCTGTGTGTAGAGCTGTTCCTGGGTGCCTATCGTTGATATTTCATTCTAACTTGTGAAAGTGTCACAGGAAGTAGGGGCCGGCTCCATCTCATGGGACCCTTGGAAGCAACTGTTAGGGAAAAGTGGTTGCCAAGGCAGTGACCTCATTCAGTTCCAAAGAAAGTGACATACCTCATTATTTGGTGATGGAACTCTCTGAACTTGGTATCCAAGAAGCCAGGCACCCAGAGGCAGTCCCAGTTCCAGTCCCAGTGGACTCGCTTGTTTGGATTTTCCAAGGACAAAATCAATCTTTCTTGGTACCTACTGATGTGAGGATGGCCAAATGCCAGAAGAGCTCTGAAGAGGGACCTTTCCTGAGAAAGCAGGTAGTGGCTCACCACTTTTTCCTGACAACTTCACAGAGTTGGCCATGGAAACCAGATCTGAAAGAGGACAGGCCATTTTGGGAGAACATAGTATGGCTCACCAGTCATAGGACACTCCTTCTAATCACAGACATACTTGGGGGAAGGAGCTGCCTTTGTGGGAGTGGGTATGGCTTTGTGGTTCTGTCTCATGTTCTGAGAATAGGTAGGAAAGGCGTTTTTTATTTGTTGTTTTTTTTTTGTTTTTGGTTTTCAGTGGACTGTTCTAGTAAGTCGTTTGACAAGGCAAGTATTTCCATGTCTGTGTATTCCACTGTGTCCGTTGTTGTAAACAATAGAAAAGAAAATGCATTAATGAATGTGTCCTTTAAAGTATAAATATTCCCAAAATTCATCCTGCCCAATATATGAATGAACTGCAGCTTGTCTTATCGAAGGGAAACACCTGCTATCTTCCCAAGTTAATGTTTTCTTCCTGTATTCTGGCCAGTCTTCAGAATAGGCTCATGGTTTTGTGTCCACGATATGTACCACCTCCAAGCTCTGTGACATGGTCATGTACTGGATAGCTGAAAAGAATGGCGAGCATCTCAGAAAACTCAGATATCAGTGTGACCAAGAAACTCTCAGTGGAGAGACCCTGCTTTGGACCTTTTGCTTAAGTACTGTTTTGTTACACTGAATATCTGGAAGGTCTTTGCTTCAGGGCACCCCGTTGTGAAGCCTGAAGAATATAGTTTTGAAATGGAAATGAATAGGCATCACCTGTGGCTCTTTGCTTAATTGCTTTGGAAATGGATGTGGCTGAATTAGCCTCTTGGCCTTCTTTGTGGCTGTGATTTAGATTCTCAGCACATGATGGATATAAAGAATGATCCCATGTGTGCGTCCAAAACTATAATGGCAAAAAATCAGTCATTGTGGATGAAGTCTCTCGTCTTCCTCTGTTAGGTTCCTGACCTCCATCAAGTGTGAATAGGGATTCTTTGGGTCAAATGAGTTCTTCAAAGCCCTGATGAGGTGCTTGGGTTTTCGCATGACTCCAAATCACATATAGAATCTATACCTGAAAGTCAGTAGGCCTCAAATTGTAGAAACAGAGCAGTATTAACGGCAGGCTTATTTGATCACTTCTGGTTCACAGGAGGGCTGTCAAGGCCACCCTGACTTTAGGCAAATGAGGGGCAAGCGAGCTTTTTTGGACACAGTCTTGGGCTGTGCCCCTGATGGAAAACTCCAGCCAGAGGTTACGATGAGTGACTATATGGAAGAAGATGAGGGCCATGTGGGAATGTTTTGGTTTTAATTTTGGCCATTTGTTTGGCGGTTGGAAGAAATGACTGGGTCCACTTGGGCTTGAACTTTGGTGTGATTCCCCTTAGAGACTGAGTTGTGAAACTGAACTCAGAGAAGTATTGCCATGAATTTTGTTTGGATTTTAGGATGCCACGCATGTGAGTCGCCCTTGTAAACTGAGATCTAGGGCCAGGGTGGCTTTCCACAGAGCACTGGGAATCTCTGCCAGGATATCACATGATTTTATTCTCAAAGACATGGCAGCCATATTTGAGAGTCGAAAAATACATAGGACTCACATTGTAGACTTTAATGGGCCTGGCATCATGTGACCATTTTGGCACTCTTTCAGAAGCCTTGCCTGTGAGAGTTCTCCAGAGCTTTTATTGAATTGAGCTTCCTCAACATTTAATGGTTACTGAATGAATTGAAAGCCACAGTGCCTCCAACTTCATCCTTGAAAAATGGCTAGATAAATGCCATGAAAATTTTGAAATTCCCATGACCAGGTGGCACTGGAGAACCTTTGGATGTCCTATTGCTGATCAAGAGTATACCAGACAGTGCCTTGATTGACTGGGTTTCATGAAAATGGTGTAGTACAGAGATGCCAGTAAGTTAGAGCCTGCTGAGTAGTGGGCCTAGAGCAGTTTTGGGCAGGTGTGTGATAAATCACCAGTGGTAGGGTCATGAGGATCTACCATTGTATTCCAAATGGCATGTTACTTACATGGTGCAGCCAGCAGACCCTTATATGTAAAGGCATCTTGTTATATGGAGAGGTTTCAGGGCAATGTTCAGAATTAGGTTGATATGGACAAGGGGGCAATGGGGCAAGCTATGAGGGATAGAAGCCTGGTTGGTGCATTCTCCTGCATACCCTGGCACACCACACGTGACAGAACTCCCTCCAGCATTGTGTCCCAGTTTAGCTCCTTGTATGTCATGAAGCAAATACCAAACTCCGAGTGCAGTAGCAAAAACACGACAAAAAGTGGACCAGGACCAAATGGCTTCACAGTCCACATGGGGAGAAACTTAGTCCCCAGTGGTCACAGTTTACCTACAAAGAGATAATGCAGCACTGCTGCTCATCTTTATTGGAATATAAGAAGCCATGTCCTCCAGGTCACATAAATGCAGACCCAGCTTTGATGGTCTCACGCAAAGAAGTCAAATCTCCTGACAACAACATATTTTTCAAGTGCCCAACCTCACAGAAAGTTTCTCAAAAAGTTTTTAGGCCAGAAGAGCTCCATGTTTGTGGAGTGTTAACCCAGTCCCTTACTTTTGGAAACTCCTCTACCACCTCCAAGATTGTGAACTCCTGAGCATTTCCATTCCAGATATGTATTCACTGATTTTCTAACTCTTCTCCTCCAATTGTGTCTTAATTGGGGCAAAGGGATTGACAAGGCATTGCTCTGGATGAGAGTGGAAGGATATTTATGCAGCACATATTTGCATACACATTGGATTCATTTTTCAATTTTCCTATTGAAATAGTGAATCCCTGACACTAACCCGAACCTATTAGGCTCAGACTACTCAACCTAATAAAAAGGAGAAAAATAACCCAAACAAATATAAATACAAGCGGTTCACAGGAGGCATGTTGTATATTTGGACTTGCCTTTTGCATTATATAAGGTAGGAGTTATAAATCTAGTCAATTTTTAATTGAAATAGTTCTCCATGTGTTTTTAAAGTTAACAGATATGTGAATTCTTGTTTCCAATTCTCTGTAGCCATTTCACCCATGTATATTTATATACATATATAGAATCCTACCAGGTATCACATGTACATTTTTGGGAGGTGGCTGACTTGGCAGATACAAATTGTGAGAAGAGTTCACTCCTCTTAAACGCTGTTGGAACTGAAAATTCAACCTACAAGCTTCCTAGTAGAACAACATTATACATAAGCTCATGTTCAGTAAAATAAATATTTTTGCATCTGTGGATGATATATATTTAATGATGAATTTTGTTTGGCATATATATTGCTACTTTTTAATGTCTATTTGTGTTTTTTTTGTATATATACATACACTCTGTAGATTTTTCAAAATATGAAATATGTGTCTTATATACACTGTCTTAATTCATTCATGTTCATGTACTTGGATTTATAATCAACTTTTCACAAGATTATTCTCAGACATATTCACTTAACTGAAATACATGTTTGTTTCCTAGTACTGAAAACTAACTTCAGTGAATGGTGCATACAAATCCTAATAATTCTACAGTAACTAACCCAGTCTAACATCAATGCAAGTAGATTCCTATGGCACATGATATGTAATTTGACGTTCATTTGTATTCAACACTGGTACATTACTATTTCTTCAGGGTTTGCACATCATAGGATATACATTTCATCCACAAGTTCACAAATTTATAGGCATTTGTTTCAACTTTAATCACTTATTGCTTCAGAACACATGTATTATCAGGGTTTCTTGACTGGTCTTTTCATGAGAATTCTTTCCAAACACATTATTTTCAATTTCCATAATCACTATTGAAGCAAAACTCACACACTCTTCATGATAAACCAAAACACTAATATTACCATTTGATGTATAATTGGTCGGAATGAATGATTGTATATCAATATAAGATTTCCTGTAATTTTTCAGATATCAGTTCAATACATAATTTAAATTTGGAACAACTTATATTATTTATTCACATTATGGTCTATTCATGCTTTATCTCTATATTCATAGACACAGGGTACACCTCTTTGTACCCCCAAAACTAATTTTATGTCTTCAATATATTGCTCCCACAAAAGGTGGTAGAAATACTCATGTCACCTGATCTACATAAACATTTTATCACAGTAATATTCGGAACTAAAAATGTGAAGGTCACACTTAAGACTGTACCAAAGCCAAAAGGGAAATTGTACATGGATTACTAAAACATCCATGTCCAGGTTGCCTAATACTCTCAAATGTCAATCCTATTGGTGACGACATATTTGTTTCTTCATAAGATTATATATT